>NW_025209082.1:14028-15975 GCF_004010195.1 Chiloscyllium plagiosum | reverse complement strand
CCAATACTCTCTCCTCTTCCATGCAAATACAAACTGCTCCAAGAGAGGTTGGATCTCCCAACCTGACGTTCCAATGTTCCTTGCTGCTCCATGTCAATACAAGCTACTCTAGTTGAAGTTACAGATCCCAGTCTGATATCCCAATGCTCCCTGCTCCATGTCAATAGAAAACGTCCAGTTGCTGTTGGCTCTACCAGTCTGATGTCCCAATGTTCCCTGCTGCGTCATGTCATTAAACGCAGCTCAAGGTGAGAGTGGAGCTCCCAGACTGATCTCGAAAAGTGCCTGCTCCATGTCAACTGAAGCTGCTCCAAATGAGGTTGGATCTCGCAGTTTGATGTCCCAATGCTCCCTGCTGCCTCATGTCAATAGAAGCTGCTCCAGGTGAGGATCGAACTCCAGACTGATGTCACAATGCTCCCTGGTCCATGTCAACAGACGCTGCTCCAGATGAAATGGGAGCTCCGATCCCTGGCTCTCGTTGACGTTGTAGCTCCCAGTCTGATGTCTCAATGCTCCCTGCTCCATGTCAATAGAAGCGGTCCCGTTGAAGTTGGATCTACCAGTCTGATGTCCCAATGCTCCCTGCGGCTTCATGTCAATAAAAGCTTCTCCAGGTGTGCTTGGAACTCCCAGACAGATGTCACAATACTCCCTGGTCCATGTCAACAGACGCTGCTCCAGATGAGGTGGGAGCTCCCATCCCTGGCAGATCACACACCTCTATACCATCATGGAAATACTGCCCACTGACCATTTACACCACTGGAGCCATTGGTGCAATATCCACATCATGAGAACCTAATCTTACTTTTAATCACCACCGGCTCATTATTTCCAAAGGACTTCTTTCTTAAAACTTATTTTGCATGTGCATATTGCAGTCAATTCGAAGTAAGATAATCGTGCTAATTGACGTATGCTCACTAGAAATCACATTCTATTTTTCATGTTGAGTAACTGCTACTTAGCAAGGACAATGTTTTTAATGGAATCACTCTTTTATTTCACGTTAGGGAATTTGGTTTGTATTATTTAAATTAAAGTTGGTCACTGTGTAAAATGATCAAATAAATCTCAATTTCTGAACAGAATTGGTAATGTTGTCATCCACCTTGAAATGTGGTGTCTACTTCTTTCAGCCACACGGGTATTAGAACGAACCGTCTGTTAATGACATGCGTATAAAGACATTTCAAATCAGTTTTCATGTTTATGCTGCATAAATCTGCGGTTATTGATACACAGTTTAGATTCAGTCCCTGCAGTTAACTTGCTGACTTTTCCAGTTGTTCATAGTTCAATATGATGCTTCAAGTGTGTGCATAACGAGAGGGAGTTTGCTTCCCACATCTTGTGTTTATATGTGTCTTATGTCCAGCATTCATCAATGGCGAGAGCAAGGGGAAAGGATAAGACCAATGTGTAAGTCTGTCCGTGCCCATGCACGGCACCCACATCAGCAATTCTCTACTGTGCATTTACAGCCAGTTCTCGGGTGCCCCTACACCCAGCCCCTGCCACTTTTGAAATACCTCCATTGTTTCGTACTATCTCTCTGTGCTCTTTTCACCAAGACGAATCACTTCTCCCCAACTGCTACAAATTTCATCTGACAAAACACTCATTAAGAATCCCATGCATCAACATACACTTCGCATCTCTCGTTATTTGTTTCTCCTAGATCTCTTTCATACGATAAAACTTCACAGCAACTTGACTTGGAAAAGACAATCGCGTCCCTTTCCATTGTCCCAATTCAATCTACAATTCAATGCAGTTTAGGCAACAGACTCAAATTATTCTTTGAGATTTTATTATAGCGTCGATGCATATAAACAGACCATTGGACAGCTGTGATCATCCAAAGATAGCAAAATTGAAAATCGTTGATAACAACGACGAGATATTGACATTATGAATAAGTGAATTGCGTAAATTATGCTG
>NW_025209082.1:6919-13450 GCF_004010195.1 Chiloscyllium plagiosum | reverse complement strand
TGAAGGCAAAAGTTGAAGTTGCACATTTTTACATCTTTGCAATGAGTAGCTCACCACTTGCCTCACACGGGGTCAGAAGCACTGGTGAAGTTGATTGTATAATCGCAGTGACCAGCCATGGAATCAGAGAAACTCGGTTTCCCAACCGTTAATGTACAACCAGGAATGTGGAGGTAAGCATTAATGTGTTGCTCCAGTGCTGCAGGTGACCAGTGCATGGTATCTCTGTCCCAGTACAGTGGGCTGTGCTGTGCCGAAGTTTTAAGTTTGAGCCTCACATGGAGCAGCTTCAATTCGTGTTGAGGGGTACGGGTAGAAGGAGATATTGACCAATGTCACGTTTATGGGAAAGTACCAGTTATTGTCGATTGAGAAACGACCTTTTCAGGATAATGACACCTTGATCAACAAACATACTGCAAATACTTAAAACGTGAAGAGACATGTGTGGAGGGAGAGCCGAAGGTGATTTTTCAGCAGACGGATAAAGTTTCCCATGTGCTCTGCGTTAAATTCCGGGAAAATAGATGTTGATCTGTTTTCATGTTATGTAGTTTGTTTCAAACTCGCAATGGCCATTGTAATAATAAAAAAAAAGACTGATCGCATAGGACCGTCTGAGTATTGTATTCACTTTTAGTCTGAGCATCTTTCAGCTGGAATGGTGTGCTGCAGAGCAGTACAGAAGGTTAAAATACAAAAAAGACAGAGTAGACTTGGTGGTGGATATAAGAAAGCGTGAAATGCACCTAACGTCATGTGAATGTGGTCAAATCTTTAAAGTAGGTGTTGCGTCTCCAAATGACGATTCAATTGCCACTCATTAGGATGTAACTTCTGTCTGCAGTTATTTTACGACATCAGCCCCATTTACAATGCTTCACCTTGAATAATACGCTTTATCTTTCAAATTCAGGAACTTTTTATACTCAATTTTATTCAGCTGAACGTGTTCATGAAGTGTCTTTGTGTGTGTTAACAACCAAATCGAAATTAATCCACACCCACACTTTTCCTTTCTTTCAATGGTAAATTCCCTCCTTGTATGTTTGTTCGTGTGTTTTGTAAAACACTATGAAATCATAAATCTACGTTTTATTTCCAGAAAGTCATTCAGGAATTCAACAACTTTATTGAGTGGAAGAACCTCTCATCCAATCTTTTCTTAATCATTCACTAATGGTTTTGAAGCTCCAACTAAAGTTGTTGATTCACTTGAAAGACGGAATTTCCCCGATTTAGTCACTTCAAACCACACGTTATGAGAAAATCCTCTTTTGTTTACTTTTAAACTTGAGTGTTTCTGGTCCAGCATTTCCACATGTCGTGAATAAACTCCGTCATTCTGGCCATAATGCGGATGAAATCATTTCTTTCCTTTCTGATGTTTTTATATCTCAGTACATCCCGTCGCTGGGCTTCCTAATATCTTGCTAATCAGTAAGCAGCGTCTGTGCCCTTCCTAACCTCTTCACATGTTTTTGTTGGGGAATAAGGACAAGGATTATACACAATGCTCCCACTGACGATGACCGAAAGATTTCACAGTTACAAGATGAACTATTTGCTTTAAATATGATTTCTCTAAACCTCCATGATCTGAGTGAGTGTCAGCTATTTCTAAAGGTAACTGAAGTTCAAATACATCACAGTAGGGCTCGAGTCATTCCAGTGCAGACTGGTTCTGGACAGTAAATATCATTACCAAAAGCCACCGTGGGTCTGAAATCGACACTTTGCACATAGAAATTGTCGTAGCTATTGTGTATCATATTTCCGTGTTCTTGCCCACCTTGGTTATCACTTCATGTGTCCATGTATTGAGTTCCACTGAATGATTAATTTGTGAATGGAGACATTCCCTTCACCTCTTATTTGAAACTCCATGGAGCATTGAATAATTGTACTCATATGCTTCCAGAGGACAGTCTTGCCATTACTGGGATGAATCAGTGAACATTCCGCACGTATCCTCGAAGGCAAGGATTTCCTTCTTCAGTTTATGAGATCATTACAGCACTGAAACCCATGCGTGCATTCATTTAACCTAAAACTGATGCTGCAAAACTTTCAGACTAAGATTTTGCAATCTGCTTGTTTTGCTTGTCCTGAAAGTTACATTCCACATTGTGGTATGTTTGTGAATGCTAGCATTTTCTGAATCTTGAGCAATGACATTTAAATTTTGCCAGAACACTATCTTTCACTGTTCTCTCTTTCCCTTATGGTTCCCCATTTAATATACTGTATTTTATCAGTATATCTTACTTTTTAAACAAGTCAAACAATCTCGCTCCTGATTTCCAAACCGAGAGAATGCTATAATTTTGTTAACTCATCTGCAGTGCAGCTGTAGGGCGCAGTGATCAAGTGGAAAGGCATTGGTCACGTGAACCAAGTAGCAGGAGCGGGCTTTTGAAATCTGGCTATTCTATCGCAGTCATATTCAAAATATTCAACATAATCTTAAGCCAAATCATATTGGTAGAAAATAAGAAAAAAACGAAAGATCCGCCGATGTTGAAAATCAAACAAATACAGAAGTTGCTGGAAAAGTTCAGTATTTCTGACAGATCTGTGGAGGAACGGACCAATGGATCAGAAACTGGATTCGTGATGGAAGAGCTCAGCAGTTCAAGCAGCATCCAAGGAACAGTAAAATCAACGTTTCGGGTAAAAGCCCTTCATCAGGAATAAAAACAGAGATCCTGAAGCGTGGAGAGATAAGCTAGAGGAGGGTGGGGATTGGGAGAAAGTAGCATAGAGTACAATAGAAAGTGGGGGAGGGGATGAAGGTGATAGGTCGGGGGAGCGGGGAGGGTGGAGTGGGTAGGTGGAAAAGAAGATAGACAGGTAGGACAAGTCAGGACAAGTTGCGGGTTCAGTGCTGAGCTGGAAGTTTGGGACTGGGGTGAGGTGGGGGGAAGGGGAAATGAGGAAATTGTTGAAGTCCACATTGATTGTTGAAGTGTTCCGAGGCGGATGATGTGGCATTCTTTCTCCAGGCGTGTGGTGGTGAGGGAGTGGCGGTGAAGGAGGCCCAGGACCTCCATGTACTCGGCAGAGTGGGAGGGAGAGTTGAAATGTTGGGCCACAGGGCGGTGGGTTGATTGGTGTGGGTGTCCCGGAGATGTTCCCTAAAGCGCTCTGTTAGGAGGCGTCCATTCTCCCCAATGTAGAGGAGTCCGCATCGGGACCAACGGATGCAATAAATGATATTAGTGGATGTGCAGGTAAAACTTTGATGGATCTTTTGGGCCTTGGATAGAGGTGAGGGAGGATGTGTGGGCGCAGGTTTTGCAGTTCCTGCGGTGGGAGGGGAAGGTGCCCGGATGGGAGGGTGAGTTGTAGGGGGTCGTGGACCTGACCAGGTTGTCACGAAGTGAACGGTCTTTGCGGAAAGCAGAAAGGGGTGGGGAGGGAAATATATCCCTGGTGGTGGGGTCTGTTTGGAGGTGGCGGAAATGTCGGCGGATGATTTGGTATATGCGAAGGTTGGTGTGCTGGAAGGTGAGCACCAGGGGCATTCCGTCCTTGTTACGTTTGGAGGGGTGGGGTCTGAGGGCGGAGGTGCGGGATGTAGACGAGAGACTTTGGAGGGCATCTTTAATCACATGGGAAGGGAAATTGCGGTCTCTAAAGAAGGAGGCCATCTGGTGTGTTCTGTGGTGGAACTGGTCCTCCTGGGAGCAGATACAGCTGAGGCGGAGGAATTGGGAATACGGGATGGCATTTTTGCAAGAGGTAGGGTGGGAAGAGTTGTAATCCAGGTAGCTGTGGGAGTCGGTGGGTTTGTAAAAATATAAGTGTCAAGTCGGTAGTCATTAATGGAGATGGAGAGGTCCAGGAAGGGGAGGGAGGTGTCAGAGACGGTCCGGGTAAATTTAAGTTCAGGGTGTTATGCGTTGGTGAAGTTGATGAATTGCTCAACCTCCTCACGGGAGCACGAGGTGGCGCCAAAGCAGTCATCGATGTAGCAGAGGAAGAGGTGGGGAGTGGTGCCGCTTTAATGACGGAAGATCGACTGTTCTCCATAGCCAACAAAGAGACAAGCATGGCTGGGGCCCATACGTGTGCCCATGGCTACCCCTTTGATCTGGAGGAAATGGGAGGATTCGAAGGAGAAATTGTTAAGGGTGAGGACCAGTTCGGCCAAACGAATGAGAGTGTCGGTGGAAGGGTACTGTTGGAGACGTCAGGAGAGGAAGAACTGGAGTGCTTGGAGGCCCTGGTCATGGTGGAAGGAGGTGTAGAGGGATTGGATATCCATGGTGAAGATGAGGCGTTGGTGGCTTGGGAAACGGAAGTCTTGGAGGAGGTGGAGGGCGTGGGTGGTGTCTCGAACGTATGTGGGGCGTTCCTGGACTTGGGGGGGATAGGACAGTGTCGAGGTAGGTAGAGATGAGTTAAGTGAAGCAGGAGCATGCTGAGACAATGGGTCGGCCAGCGTGGTCAGGCATGTGGATCTTGGGAAGGAGGTAGAACCGGGCAGTGCGGTGTTCCTGGACAATGAGGTTGAAAGCTGTGTTTGAGAGATGTGCTGTGGTTATGAGTTCTGTATGGTCTGGGAGATGATGGTTTGGTGATGGAGGTGGGGTCATGGTCGAGGGGGCGGTAGGAAGAGGTGTCCTCGAGTTGCTATTTGGCTTCAGTGGTGTAGAGGTCAGTGCGCCAGACTACCACTGCGCCCCCTATGTCTGCTGGCTTGATGGTGAGGTTGGGATTGGACCTTCCCCTCAATGAGGACGAACGATCAGTCCTCAGCAAAGGAATCACCTTCATCCCCCTCCGTCCATGCATCAATGAATTTAATACACGCCGTGACGTCGAATCCTTCTTCTGTTGCCTCCACCTCCGAGCTTACTTTCACAATTAGAACTCCCGCCCACCTTCCAAGGACTCCTTCGCCCACCTCCAACACACTGCATCCACCTGTACACCCCGCGCTGGCCTATTATCTGCCCTCGAACTCCTCATTTCCAACTGCCACTGGGACATTAACCGCCTCAACCTGTCTACCCTCTCCCCCACTTCAACCTCTCACCCTCACAATGCGCAGCACTCCAATCCCCCTGCTCCAATCCCAACCTCACCATCAAGCCAGCAGATATAGGGGGCGCAGTGGTTTTCTGGCGCACTGACCTCTACACCGCTGAAGCCAAATACCAACTCGAGGACACCTCTTCCTATCGCCAGATGCTGCCAGATCTGCTGAGGTTTTACAGCAATTTCTCTTTTTGTTTGAGATTGGCAGATGTTGTGCAAGGTTATGAGAACAATGCTTTCTAGAGGCAAACAGGCTGCACGCACCTGGCAGTGTGAAATGAAAGCGGAATAATGAATGAGTCGACAGTGTGATGCTGGAGAAGCACAGCAGGTCAGGCAGCATCCGAGGAGCAGGATAATCGAATTTTCGAGCATAAGCCCTTCATCAGGAATGAGGCATGTGAGACGGCCTGAGGTACATTGCTGAAGACAGGCGCCAACTTGCTGATACCTCTTGCTACTGCGCCCGATCACAGCCACACTTCCCATCATCTCCCAGACAATCACAATCTCATCACCTCTGGGGAATCTCCCAGCCACTGCCTACAACCTGATTGTCCATGAACCCACCACTGCCAGATTCTACCTCCTTCCTAAGACCTGTTGTCTCAGCCTGCGCCTGCCTGGCACGATTCATCTCTTCCTCCCTCAACACCTTCCTGTCTCCTCAGTCCAGGAAATTCACACCTACGTTTGTGATACCAGCTGTGCACTTCATCTCCTCCAAGGCTTTTGTTTCTCTGTCCCCCAACGCGTCATCTTCACCTTGAACATCCAGTCCCTGTACACATCCATCTGCCATGATGAAAGTCTCCAAACCCTCAGTTTCTTCATCTCACCCCATCCCAACTAGTACCCTTCCATTGACACCCTCATCCACCTGGCTGAACTGGTCCTCACCCTCAACAACTTTTCCGTCCAATCCTCCCACTTCCTCCAAACCAAAGGGATAGCCAAAGGCACCCGCATGTGACCTAGCTATGCCTGCCCGCTTGTCAGATATCGGGAATTGTCCATCTTTCGCAGTTACACTGACACCTCTCTCCACTTGTGCCTCCACTACATTGATAAATGCATTGGCGCCACTTCGTGCTCCCACGAGGAGGTTGAACAGTTCAGCAAGGGTTACCAGCATCTTTCACCTCGACCTCAACTTTACCTGGATCATCTTGGCAACTTTCCTCCCCTTCATGGACTTGTCCATCACCTTCTCCAGCGAATCACTAATGACAGACATATACTACAACCCCGGTAAAAACAATGACTGCAGATGCTGGAAACCAGATTCTGGATCAGTGGTGCTGGAAGAGCACAGCAATTCAGGCAGCATCCGAGGACAGGCAAAATCGACATTTCGGGCAAAAGCCCTTCATCAGGAATAAAGCAACCCCACCAACCTCACCAACCCCACCATATACTACAACCCCACCAACTCCCACAGCTATCAATACTACACCTCCTTCCACCTCACCTCGTGTAAAAAAG
>NW_025209082.1:0-6901 GCF_004010195.1 Chiloscyllium plagiosum | reverse complement strand
ACCCTTGGTCCTCAACTTTCACCCCACCAACCTCCGCATAAAACACATCAGACTCCACCACTTCTGCCATCTCCAAACACACCCCACCATCAGATATATATCTCCCTCCTCACCCCTATCAGCATTCTGAAAATACCATGCCCTCCACGAAACCCTCGTCAGGTCTACAACCCCAAATAAGCCCAGACCCCACTACTGGAATCTTTCCCTACCACCACAGGAAGGGTAACACCAGCGCCCACACCACTTCACTCATCTCCGTCCAAGGCCCCAAGGGATCCTTCCACATCCGTTAGAAATTCACCTATACCGCTTGCAATGTGATCTACTGCATCCGTTGCACCCAGTGTTGTCTCCTCTGCACCAGGGAGACAGGATTCCTTCTTGCAGATCATTTCAGAGAACATCTCTGGGACACTCGCAGCCACCAATTTCACCATCCCGTGACTGAACACTTCAACTCCTCCTCATAGACGTAACGGTCCTGGGCCTCGTTCACCACCAAACCACAACCACCCAATGCCTGGTGGGGGAAGGCCAAATATTCCGCCTTGGGACTCTGCCACCGCACAGGATAAGTATCGATTTGAACAGTTTCCTCATTTCCCTTCCCCCAAGTTCCAAACCTCAAACTTGGAACCTCCCTCTGGATCCATTCCATCTCTGCTCCTTCTGAAATATCATCCTCTCCCTCATCTTCATCCAACTATCGCTTTCCCTGATACCTCCCCACAAACCAACACCCCCACCATTTATCTCTCAGTCCCGACTCACAAGCATTATTCCTATTGAAGGGCTTATGACTGAAACGTGGATTCTCCTGCACCTCGGATGCTGACTGACCTGCTGTGCTTTTCCAGCACCACACTCCCGACTCTGATCTCCAGCATCTGCAGTCCCAAATTTCTCCTAGGAATAATCAATAACCTCGAAGTGAAGATTTCCCGGATTGCAGTGATCACAGTGGGACTGAGTTTTGCACTTATTTTGGGTGAGGGTAGGCTGGATCTGAGACGAGCGCTTAACACCTAAACAACGGGAATGGTATCCGATAGCGAAGTTAGGGCAGGCTGAAGTGAAGTGGAAAATTCTGTCAGACGGTGGAGCAGTACAACTGCATCATATCACCCTCAGTAAAAGACATGCAGAAGGAGCAAATCAACTTCAGTGCAGGCACAATGACAGGTAAAGTGGAAAGAAGACAATACAACACACTGAGGTGAAGTGGAGTTATTTATGAGAAAGGACTCAATATTTAAGCTAGTTCACATTCAGACTGTCGTCACATTGGAAAAAGGAATTTCCAGCAGTGTAATGCGACATCACAATTCCGAGAGACACTGACGTATTATCTTCTGTAGCAGCGTGGCCAAGTGAAATCATGATCGGCCCATCAATCAGAATTCAATACTTCAAAGCTATCCTCTACGCTGTACAACCTATTTGCTGCTCCTGTCGTCAGATCCCAATCGCTTCAAAGTGTGTCTTTTTCTGCTTCCTGCCTCACGTAAACACTTGAAACCTGATCCAATCATTAGTGTTTCCGCTTTAACCCATATTTTGTAACTCCCGAGCTGACACAGGTACGAGTGACCGATTGGCCTTTTCGAGCGCTCTCACTCTGATATGATCTGAATTATAACGTGCACTGTATCTGACCGCAGGACACATTGCAGAATTTCCCCACACGGGACGGTGCTGTTTATCCCATCCCAGCGGACTGAGCTGCCTCCATTGTTAGAGCTGTCTCCATTGGTAGAGTATCACACAGTAACAGTGAAGATCTTTTGATATCATCCTCGAAGGTGCATGCTCCAAAAAGCTGAAGACTGCGGGAAACTGCTGTGGTCAGCGCTAACACAGAGGCCCAGCGGGAGCCTAGTGGGCCCATAAACCAGAAATCAATGAATAAAATGATTATTCTTTATAGAATAATCCGATTAAGACCATCATCTTAACACCTCCTGGGGAGAAAGTGGATGTGGGAGGGCAGACACTCTCAACTGGTTCCAGCATTTACAATCTTCGTCCGTGAAACAACAAAAGCAGAAACCTGGAAGTGTTTATCTTGCTTTTGAAAAACAGGTTAGTAAATTTTGAAGAGCATAGATATTTCTTCCAGGTGTTCATGAAATGATCAAAAGCAGAGTACGGTTCCCTGAGTATGGTCTGACTTCTTGGTTATGGACTGTGTTATTATGCTCAAATGGTCTGAACACATACAAAGAAATGACTCTGTGACAAGATCTGCTGAATCGGATTCCGTGAAGAACAGAAGCCGATGTAATGAAAAGAGCCATAAGAGCGGAAATGTAGCAATTTTTTTCCAGACTCGAGGAGAGTGCATAAGTATTGTTTCTAGGGGTCAATATCTGTACAAGTAGACTGTATCAGCGTTGGGTGGTATTGTACTGCATCTTTTGTACAATGGTGCGAAAGCAGGGAACTTTTGTATAGAGGGAACAACTTCAAAATTCTCAATGAGGCAAAACACACAAAGGAGGTAACCAATTAAGTAACCACACAATTTGGTGTTACGTCATGTGGTAAACTTCCCTGCTCAAATTTCTGTCTAATTCCTAAAACTGAGATTCGAACAGTGAATGGTCTATGTCAATAAAAACTGCTCAGGTCTCAAAACTTCAGCATTTCATACGCCCCCTTGTGTATGTCTGGCAATAGTAATTGAACCCTCACTGTGTTATTCTAGCACACGTAGAGAATAAATAACTATAAGAACAACAGTCATGTATGTGACTGAGATTTGACCTGATTCTGTTACAGCCAATCGATTCAGCTGTAATTGAAATTGCTTCCAACTTTCCTGTATCGGTAATAAGATTGCATAGCTTAGTGGTGAGTTTTCATGCATTGAATTAGACCCAGCATCCTTTCTCAGGTCGAAATTTACAGGGATGTAAAGACATGATGAAAGACACTGGCAGTGTTTACTGGACTATAACGACGTTAGGAATGACACGGCCATGACACCATGTCGTTACAAAAGATGGAAATGAGGTTTGCTGGGAGATAAAGCCACGAGAAACGAAAAGAGGCGGTTTAATGGGATGATGGCATAGGTAAAGAATAATGCGGGAGAAATCAGGAAATACTTAGGTGTGTCCGAAGAGAGGTTATCCAGCTGATGTGAAGATGTTAACGGTAAATACGAGGGAAATTCCCTCGTTTAGGTGTGTGTAAAATAGACGTTAGAACTTCAAACCCATCGGCGCACGATAAATAAGATTGGATTAGGCATTTTTTTATTCTGAGTTATTGAATTCGGAGATGAATTTTCAGAAATAGAATCATTTTAGGAGCTGATTCCAGAATATTTGAAAAGCGCGAGCAGGCAGACAAGGAGTGAATTAAACAGCGACAGTGATTCTGGGCTGCCTGGATGGCGAGGCAAAAGGGAAACACTCTGGAAGTGGTTAACGTTCACAGGAAAGAAATTGCATAACACCTGCAACTGAAAATGTTAAGTGTAAGAAGAGCTGGTGGAGTTGGAAGGTGCAGCAGCTCATTCTACATGAAATATTATATAATGCAAATGCACTGAGCTGTTTGGTTTAGCTCTGCATTGAATGGAAGTCAGTTCGCTCAGTTCGCTGACTAACTGGTTAGTGAGAAAAGTGAGACGAACAGCGTGGGATTAATTCTCTCACTGTCTACCCGCCGTTTGATATGATCATGGCTGACCAAACACGTCAATGTCTTTGCCCAGCCCATTCACAACAACCTGTCGTACAATGGGATAAAGACATTTAAGCAATCGAAAATTTATGTTCATACAGGTAACATGAAACATATTGCATTCATCAATAATCTTTACCATTCCGACATCCAAGAACACGTTGCACAGTGGGTTTCTGCACGAAATTTGCAGGTTTTGCGGATGAGCATCTGATACTGGTCTGATCATGTTTCAAATGATATGATTCCATAAAAACTCACAACCAAGAAGGGAATGAATTTCCTCTGGTCAGTAGCAGGGACGAGAACTCCAGACGACAGGAATGGGCGATGAATCAGCACAACACTCAATGATTCAGCTCAAAACTGAACTAAACTCCAATTCTGGTGCGGATAAAACCCATAAACATTGAAAGCAAAGTTACCAAATTTGTAGAAATCTAACACGTTTTTCATTGTGCCACAGAGCTGCAATCGCCACAGTTTTACTGCACCCAAAGTTGTGGTTGTCGTAGACAAAATGTCGACTATCACCAGGCTATGCGGAGAGTTTTTCAAGGAGTAGATCTTTTATTTGCAAACAAAAACAGTGACATTCAGAAAACAAAGTTTTGACGCGCCCGAACCTCAGGATCCATGACATAAAGTCATAGAGTCATTGAGATGTGCAGCATGGAAACAAACTCTGCTGTCCAAATTGTCCATGCAGATCACATATCCCAAACCAATCTAGTCCCAATTGCAAGCACCGGGCCCGTATCCCTCCAAACCCTTCCTATACACATGCCTCTCAAATGTTGCAATTGTACCAGCCTCCACCACATCCTCTGGCAGCTCATTCCATTCACGTACCACCCTCTGTGTGAAAACATTGCCCCTTAGGTCTCTTTCATATCTTACCTCTCTCGCACTAAACATATGCCCTCCAATTCTGGACTCCCCGACCCCTATTTATCCTTTCCATGCCCCTCATAATTTTGAAAACATCTACAAGGTCACCCCTCAGCTTCCGATGCTCCAGGGAAAACAGCCGCAACCTGTTCAGCCTCTCCCTATGGCTGAAATCCTCCAAGCCTGAAAACATCCTTGTAAATCTTTCTGAACGCTTCCAAGTTTTACAACATCTTTCCGATCGGAAGGAGACCAGAATTGCACCAATATTCCAACAGTGGCCTAACCAATATCCTGTACAGCTGCAGCATGACCTCCCAACTCCTGTACTCAACACTCTGACCAAAAAATGGAAAGCATACCAAACGCCTTCTTCACTATCCTATCTACCTGCGACTGAGAATACCCAACTGTGTTAGTCAGAATTACCTCAATCCGCTATACAATAAACCAACGGTGTTAATTCTCATTATCGTTCTCGTTTTTCCACTATGGGTTTTCCTAATTCGACTTAGTATTATTCTACTGTAACTATTAGGTATTCTACTGCCAGCGGTGTGACAATGAACCTCCACCCCAGACGAACCTGTCATGATTAGATATTTAGCTACCCCATCTATCACAATGTTTCCCTGTCCCAAGCTGACACTACTAACTACTGACTATATATTTAATGTCATATCCTCCTACAAACGTCTCAAGCAGGCTGACTCTACTATCAATTAATTATTTAAAATCATTTCTTAAGTATGTACTTTCATGACTTGTCCCAAACTGCCAAGATGATGCTTAGTAGGCGAGGCTGACTTTACTAATTATTATTATCTCAGCCTGCCATAGTAATCTTTCAGCCCAGTCTGACTCTGCTAATTTGTGTAGCAGCATTCCACTATTCTTATCCCATCCTGCCACACTGGCCCTATCCTGCCCCAGTGGTTTTTTGACGAGTGTAGCATTCCGCAGACCACATGTAACAGATCGCCAGTAGTTTCCATGCCTTTACCCTTCCATGCTTTCCTGCTCTGTATTTTCTGTACAGTGTTCGATCCTTTCATCAGACATCTATTTAACTTCATCTTTACAGAGCCTGAGCTGAGCTCGTCTATCTTCGCCATGGCGATAGTGTCGTGCTGGATAAGTACAGCAAGTCAGGCCGCATCCGAGGAGCGGGAAAATCGACGTTTCTGGCATAAGTCTTTCATCAGGAATGAGTCTTGTGGGTGTGGGCTGAGAGATAAATGGGTGGGGGTTAGAGTTGTGTGCAAAGTAGCTGGGAAAGTGAATGCTGGATGGAGGCGGGGGAGAAGGTGATGAGTCAGAAGGGCAGAGATGAACGGGTCCAGGGGGTAGTGCTGAGTTGGATGCTTCAGGCTGTGATAATGTGGGTGGAAGGGAAATGAGGAAGACGTTGAAATCCACAGTTATCCTGTGTGATTGCAGGGTCCCAAGGCAGAATATGAGGCGTTCATTTTCCAGGCGTCAGGTGGTAATAGTTTGGTTGTGGTTTATGCCCGAAACGTCGATTGTCCTGTTCTGCAATTCACATGACAGGAGAGATGTGAAAAACAAAGACTAAAAAAAGGACAAAAAACTTATAGATTCAGAGTTAATGGAATTCGACACAGTGCAGACAAAAAACATTTGGCCAGTTGATTCTGCACTGTGCCGTGGAAGAGATTCACACTCCCCCACTCTATCTTTCTAAACCCGTATTTATGATCCACCTAGAAAAATAGAAATTACTGCAAAAGTTCAGCGAATCAGGCAGCATCACTGGAGAGAAATCAGGGTTAACATTTTGAATTAAAAACCGTTCCGAGGAAGGGTCTGTTCACCCGAAATGGTCATTCTGTTTTCCCCAAGCTGCAATTCTGACTTTTGACTCTGATTTTCAACACTTACAGTCCATTCAGATTTTGTTTGCCATTTATCTGGATTGCACACCTTTGCACTGTGAGGAGGAATCGGAACAGCCAGGGGAAACTGACAAGGGTGAGTGGGAGCAGGAGTGCGCAATTTCCGCACAGTCAGTCACACAAGTCTGGAATCGAATGCGGGTTTCTGGCGCTGAAAGGCGCAGTTCTACCCACTGAGCCCTCCCAATATGCAAGCGCCCGTCCTGGGAGCGAATTGATCCGCATCTCACGCAGTGACAGGCGGTGGTACTACCCAGGAATTTTATGCAAAAAGAAGCCTATTTGAAAATATTGGAAATTAACATTCGCTTAACTATTCGAACCCTTTTTTAAAATCACTTGTCCTATAGCCTCGTCTGTCTTGCCATCACAAAATTCACTAGGAGGAAGTGAGGACT
>NW_025209081.1:14571-15974 GCF_004010195.1 Chiloscyllium plagiosum | reverse complement strand
GTAAGGGTCACTCAAGGATAGAAGAGGGAACTTGTGCTTGGAGGCAGAAGATGTGGGTGAGATCCTAATTGAGTACTTTGCATCAGTATTCATCCAAGAGAAGGATGTGGAAGGATAGTGAGATTTATGAGGAGAATGCTAATATGCTCGGACTTTTTGAGATCAAGAAAGAAGTGGGTCACTTGAAGAGCATTAATGTGGATAAGTCCCCAGAGCCCAATGGTATCTACCCCAGGTTTTTGAGAGAGGCAGAAGAGGAGATTGTTGCGGCCTATATCAAGATCTTTGTATCTAATATTGTGTAGCTAATATTGTTCCTCTATTCAAGAAGGGCAATATGGATAATCCAGGAAACTTTATACCGGTGAGGCTTATATTGGTGGTTGGAAAGCTATTGGAAAGAATCCTTAGGGATAGGATTTATGCATATTTGGAAAAGCATGACCTAATTCGGGACAGTTAGCATGGCTTTGTGCAGGGTAAGTCATGGCTTACTAACTTGATTAAATTTTTGCAGGAGTTGGAAAAGGTGATCGTTGAGGGTAGAGCAGTGGATGTTGTCAACATGGATTTTAGTAAGGCTTTCGACAAGGTCCCTCATGGTAGGCTCATCCAGAAGAATAGGATGCATGGGATCCACAATGACTTGGTTGCATGGATTCTAGATTGGCTTGCCCATAGTCAGAGGGTAGAGGTGGAAGAGTATTTTTCGGTCTGGAGGTCTGTGACTAGTGGTGTTCCACAGGGATCTGTACTGGGATCTCTGCTGTTTGTGACATATACAAATGAGCGAGATGAAAATGTGTATGGGCAGGTTAGTAAGTTTGCAGACATTACGAAGGGTATTGTATTAAATGACATTACATTACAGTGAAGTTGTGCATAGTGTAGAAGGTTACCAAAGGGTACAGCAGAATATAGATCAGTTACAGATAATGGCAGAAAAATGGCAGATAGAGTTTGATCCCTGTAAGTTTGAGGTACTGCACTTTGGGAGATCAAATGCTACGCAAAAGTATACAGTTAATGGGAGGACTCTGAACAGCATTGATGTACAGAGGGTTCAAATCCATAGCTCCCTGAAAGTGGCCGTGCAAGTAGATAAGGTGTAAAAAAAGCAAATGGCATTCTTGCCATTATTGGTTAGGGAATTGAATACAAGAGTCAGGATGTTATGTTGCAGCTTTAAAAGACTTTAGTAAGGCCACACTTAGAGTACTGAGTTCAGTTCTGGTCACATTAAGGACAGGATGTGGAGGCTTTGGAGAGGGTGCAGGAGAGGTTTACCAGGATGCTGCCTGGATTAGAGGGTATGAGCCATAAGGAGAGGCTACAAAAACTCAGTTTGTTTTCTCTGGAGCTGCGGAGGGGAGACTTGATGGAAGTCTATAAAATTATGAGAT
>NW_025209081.1:4698-13081 GCF_004010195.1 Chiloscyllium plagiosum | reverse complement strand
AGAAGGACAAGGGACAGCAGGTACATGGGAACACCAGCCCCTGCAAGTTCCCCTCCGAGCCCCTCACCATCCCCACTTGGAAATATCTCGCCGTTCCCTCAGTCTGGCTGGGTCAGAATCCTGGGATTCCCTCCCTAAGGGACACTGTGGGTCTACCCACAGCACATGGACTGCAGCGGGTCAGGAAGGCAGCTCACCCCCACCTTCTCAAGGGGGCAACTAGGGACGGGGGGGGCAGTAAATCCTGGGCCCACATCCTGTGAGTGACTGACGGGGAATCTGCCCCCAATCCCTTCAGCTGAAGAGAAGCCCCACGCCCCCCAGGTGCCATTTCCGTCTGCATTTACAAAGCGCCTCGGTGCCTCCGGGGGGGGCAGTAAATCCTGGGCCCACATCCTGTGAGTGACTGACGGGGAATCTGCCCCCAATCCCTTCAGCTGAAGAGAAGCCCCACGCCCCCCAGGTGCCATTTCCGTCTGCATTTACAAAGCGCCTCGGTGCCTCCTTACCTGGGCCTCTCCCAGCCCCAGTTCGATGTTGTCGAGGGATTTCTGAAGGAGTGAGGATTTCTCCTGGACCACGTTGGGATCGTGTTCCTTGTGTAGGGTGTGCATGGTGTCGAGCAGGGAGCTGAGGATGGAGCTGTGCTCATTCCTCAGGGTCTCCAGCCCCTGAATCACCACCTTTGTGTTCATCACAATCTCGTCCTGCGTTAGCGTCTCCAGCTTCTCCTCTCTTGGGTACACCATGGTGGACATGACTGGAGCTGCGAGGGGGGGGGGGATGGGATACCCGTCACGAGGTTATACCCAGACTGGAGGCATACAGCACTCAAACAGCACACAACCCTCCCAGCCAACTGCGCCAAGTCGTACAAACCAGTGCCAGTCCCAGTCCCAGTCAGGAACATCGGGCGACATTCCCGACGAAGGGCTTTTGTCTGAAACCCCGATTCTCCTGCTCCTCGGATGCTGCCTGACCTGCTGCGCTTTTCCAGCAACACACTCTCGACTCTGATCTCCAGCATCTGCAGCCCTCAGTTTCTCCCCATATTTCCCAACCCAATCTAGTCCCACCTGCCAGCACCCGGCCCATATCCCTCCAAACCCTTCCTATTCATATACCCATCCAAATGCCTTTTAAATGTTTAATTGTACCAACCTCCACCACATTCTCTGGCAGCTCATTCCATACACATACCACCCTCTGTGTGAAAAAGCTGCCCCTTAGGTCTCTTTTATATCTTTCCCCTCTCACCCTAAACCTATACCCTCTAGTTTTGGAATGTGCTGCCAGAGGATGTGGTGGAGGCTGGTACAATGACAGCATTTAAAAGGCATCTGGATGGGGATATGAATAGGGAGGGTTTGGGCCAAGTGCTGGGAAATGGGACTAGATTGGGTTGGGATATCCGGTCGGCACGGATGGGCTGGGCCGAAGGGTCTGTTTCCATGCTGTATGACTCTAAGAGATCCAAACTGTTCAAAGTCAAATTGCAGGTGAGGTATTCTCAAGGTGCCGTGTTTCCTCCCACACTCAGACTCCCCGGGAATGATCGATAGGCAACACACCATTTCCCTGTGCACTCCTTCTTAAAGCTGCCTGTTAGCTGTTTGTGACACTCTGATTTTGCAACCTCTCACTGTAGAGGTATATTCGGCCTGAGTGTGTGTGTGTGTGAGTGTGTGTGTGTGTGAGTGTGTTTGTGAGCGTGCGTGTGTGTGTGCGTGTGTGTGTGTGTGTGTGCACGCGTGTGTGATCGTGTGTGTGTGAGCGTGTGTATGCGTGTGTGTGTGTATGAGCATGTGTGTGAGCGTGTGTGTGTGTGTGAGCATGTGTGTGTGTGTGAGCGTGTGTATCTCTGCTTGCAAAGGAACAAACTTTGGCCTGGAGAGAAGTTTGAATGAATGAACAAACAAATAATTCATGAAAAGTAATGATCAAAGGCTCAGAGCCACCCTCTGTCCCTCTTGTGTGTAAAGTGGTACAATGCCACCATCTTGTGGCCGCCCCGTGCCACCCAAGCAGCAGATTTTCTTTGGGAAAACATCAATTCCTGACAATCTCTCAGGCTAGGCAAAAACAAGGACTGCAGATGCTGGAAACCAGAGTCGAGATTAGAGTGGTGCTGGAAAAGCACAGGGTGGAGAGATAAATGAGAGGGGGGTGGGGGTGGGGAGAAAGTAACATAGAGTACAATAGGTGAATAGGGTGGGGATGGAGGTGATAGGTCAGAGAGGAGGGTGGAGTGGATAGGTGGAAAGGAAGATTGGCAGATAGGACAGGTCATGGGGACGGTGCTGAGCTGGAAGGTTGGAACTGAGGTAAGGTGGGAGAAGGGGAAATGGGGAAGTGAAGTCCACATTGATGCCATGGGGTTGAAGTGTTCCGACGCGGAAGATGAGGCGTTCTTCCTTCAGGCGTCAGGTGGTGAGGGACTGGCAGTGGAGGAGGCCCAGGACCTGCAAGTCCTCAGTGAGTGGGAGGGGGAGTTGAAATGTTGGGCCACAGGGCGGTGGGGTTGATTGATGTGGGTGTCCTGGAGATATTTCCTAAAGCGCTCTGTGAGAAGGTGTCCAGTCTCCCCAATGTAGAGGAGACTGCATCGGGAGCAATGGATACAATAAATGACATTGGTGGATGTGCAGGTAAAACTTTGATGGATGTGGAAGGCTCCTTTGGGGCCTTGGATGGAGGTGAGGGAGGAGGTATGGGTGCAGGCTTTGCAGTTCCTGCGGTGGCAGGGGAGGGTGTCAGGAAGGGAGGGTGAGTTGTTGGGCGGCGTGGACCTGACCAGGTAGTCACGGAGGGGACGGTCTTTGTGGAAGGCGGAAGTGTGTGGGGAGGGAAATATATCCCTGGTGGTGGGGTCTGTTTGGAGGTGGCGGAAGTGTCGTCGGATGATGTGGTTTATGCGAAGGTTGGTAGGGTGGAAGGTGACCACCAGGGGCGTTCTGTCCTTGTTATGGTTGGAGGGTTGGGGTCTGAGGGCAGAGGTGCGGGATGTGGATGAGATACGTTGGAGGGCATCTTTAACCACATGGGAAGGGAAATTGTGGTCTCTAACGAAGGAGGCCATGTGGTGTGTTCTGTGGTGGAACTGGTCCTCCTGGGAGCAGATAAGGCAGAGGCAGAGGAATTGAGAATACGGGATGGCATTTTTGCAGGAGGTAGGGTGGGAAGAGGTATAATCCAGGTAGCTGTGGGAGTCGATGACTTTGAAAAAAATGTCAGTGTCAAGTCAGTCGTCATTAATGGAGATGGAGAGGTCCAGGAAAGGGAGGGAGGTGTCAGAGATGGTCCAGGTAAATTTAAAGTCAGGGTGGAATATGTTGGTGAAGTTGATGAATTGCTCAACCTCCTCGTGGGAGCATGACTCAGGCTGCACAGTTGTTTTATTCTTTAAACAATGTCTGTGGAGAAACAGAGCAGTTTTTGTCTGATCGCATTCGATGTTGCCCCTGAGATACAAGAAGAAGGAGATGAACATACCCAGTACTAGTCTCATCTCCTCCACTTTTGAATTCTTTTGAGAGTAGATTACAAATTGCAGACAGTGCAATAAAGTGTCTCCTTACAAAACAGTTATTTTACAAATAACTGTAAAAACATAATGCAGAGGGAATACAAACATTTTTTATTATGAGCATCTTCCAGTCTGAGGGACCTCAGTACAAATGCAAGAGAGTGAGAGCCACAGACAGGGGGAGAGAGAGAGAGAGAGAGAGCGACAGAGAGAGAGAGAGAGAGGGAGACAGAGCGAGACAGTGACTGAACCACAGGCGCAGAGAGAGACAGCCAAATTATTAATTATAAACTTGAACAGAAGTATCTGGTGGAAGTGAACATAAGATTATTAAACAAATGTACATCATTCCTCAGAATATGTCAGTTGATATTATAAGCTAATTTCATGTTTTCATCTGTTAATGCTGGGAAGTGGCTGCTTGACACAAATTGTGTTATCAATGTTTAAAGATCACCAAGGCCCTCTAAGTGTGGAATCACAGGAAATGGCTGAGATACCAAACAAATGTTTTGCATCAGTATTTACTGTGGAGAAGGATATGTAAGTTAGAGAGCTTGGGAAAATAAATAGTGATACCTTGAAAAGTAGCTAAATTACAGCAGTTGAAGTTCTAGAAGCCTTAAAATGCATAAAGATGGATAAATCCCTGGAACCTGATCAGTATGTCCCAGAACTTTGTGGGAAGCGAGGAAAGAGATTACCAGGTGCCTTGCTGAGATATTTGTATCATTGATAGTTGTAAGTGAGTTGCTGGAAGACTGGAGGATGGCTAATAGAGTTACGAGATTTTATTCAAGAAATGTAGACAAGAACATCCAGGGAACTATAGACCAGTGAGCCTGATATCAGCAGTGGGTAGGTTGTTGGAGGGCATCCTGAGGGGCAAGATTTGTACGCATTTGGGAAGGCAAGGACTGATTAAGAATAGTCAGCATGGCTTTGTCTGTAAGAAATGGTTCTCATGAACTTAACTGAGTTTTTTGAAGAGGTGACAAGGAAGATTGATGAAGACAGAGTGGTAGACACTGTTTGTATGGATTTCACTAAAGCATTTGACAAACTTCCGTAATGTAGACTGGTTAGTACGGTGAGATCACGTGATCCAGGGTAGCTGCAAATTAGAGGATAATATAAATGGCAGTATTCTACTAACTTCATTAACTATTCCATCAATATACTCCTGACTATCTCAACAATATTTCAAAATGTCCTTTACCATTGCAGAAGGATACATGTCAAACCATCCAAAACTGCTCTAATGATCATTTCCTGAAGATATTGTAATATAAGCCAAAATGGCCATGACAATAACAACTTAAAGTAACCAACAATTTCTCAGAAACAGTTTTGAAGATTTATAGATTTTATTTAAGTACTGTGAGGAGAGACATATTGCTGAAACTATTTGTTCTTCACTTATCAGGATAAATGCAACAGTGCACAATTTCAAATGATTATAGCAAATTTTCTGAGAGGAGAAATGCAGGTGCTGGTCAGTTGTCAAGTCAACACTTTGACCAAGGCTCTGCCATGGATAAAGGACCAGGGATCTAGATGCTGCCTATGCTTCAGCATTAATTAAAACAAGATGTTTAAGACTTGAAATATTCATTTAGAATGAAACTATGCTGTTGATAATCCAAATTTCTTCTTCATTGTATCTCTGTTTCAGGTCTACAAATATTTACTTGTTTGTACAGAAATTGAAAGTAGCTAAAAATAAAAAATACAGTAATGATTCATATCTTGCTTGTATTCAGGACTGATCTCAGAATACTACATTTCGAAAGAAGAAATAGTTAATGCTGCGTGAGAAAATGGCACTGAACTATTAGTAAGTCAGCTGTGACTGATCAAGGTGTTACCATGGAGAATGCTTGAGGGAACTGTTGTCACCCAAACTTTATCTAATACAGGGATGATGCAAAGCCTGGACAATCATGCATGAGAGAGTCATGTTGTGAACAAGACAGGTAAGGTAGGACATATTTTCGGTGTACTTTTGAGCACATTCAGTGTTGTTCAGTAAAAGTTGTCCAATCATAACCACATCCATTGATTGACACACTGCTGTGATTTCTGTAAGCTCAAGTTTACTCATTACAGTCGGTATTGTGTCTCATGTGAACAGCCAAAGAGACACACTGTTTGGTCTTAACTGGAAATATTATACTTATGAGCTGAGCTAGTTACACTTGCAGATAGTGATTTCTATACATACATAGGTTCCAGCTGACTACAAACAAAACGGAAATGTTGAAAGTGTGCGGCTTTGAGCCAATAGATCCCCACAGATTCCAAGGCCAATTGGGATTGACTGATATGCTAACAGCCAGTGTTTTTCAGTATAAATGGTTCAGATTCTTTGGAGCTAGATATTTTTGTGCAGACGATCTCAAGCATCATTCAAAAACATTTCAAAACATGATTCAAGTTGTGATTTTCTGTCTCGGTTTAACACTTGAATTAAGTTTGTTCTGGATCGTGGAAGATCGAGGGCAGTTAATTCAGTCGGCCTTACATGGAATTTCCCATGGCCAATCCACCCTAACCTGCACATCCCTGGGCACTATGGGACAATTTCCCATGGCCAATCCACCCTAACCTGCACATCCCTGGGCACTATGGGACAATTTCCCATGGCCAATCCACCCTAACCTGCACATCCCTGGTCACTATGGGACCATTTCCCATGGCCAATCCACCCTAACCTGCACATCCCTGGGCACTATGGGACTATTTCCCATGGCCAATCCACCCTAACCTGCACATCCCTGGGCACTATGGGACTATTTCCCATGGCCAATCCACCCTAACCTGCACATCCCTGGGCACTATGGGACTATTTCCCATGGCCAATCCACCCTAACCTACACATCCCTGGGCACTATGGGACAATTTCCCATGGCCAATCCACCCTAACCTGCACATCCCTGGGCACTATGGGACAATTTCCCATGGCCAATCCACCCTAACCTGCACATCCCTGGGCACTATGGGACAATTTCCCACGCCATATCCACCCTAACCTGCACATCCCTGGGCACTATGGGAAAATTTCCCACGGCCAATCCACCCTAACCTGCACATCCCTGGGCACTATGGGACAATTTCCCATGGCCAATCCACCCTAACCTGCACATCCCTGGACACTATGGGACAATTTGTAGGAGATGCACTTTCCAATTGTAGGAGATGCTGGTTCGATCCCAGCGGGAGCATCACATCGGGCTCAGGGTCGCAGTCTGTGAGAGTGACAAGCAGCCACAGAGCTACATCTGCACAAGGGGTCCCGGACCGAGAGGAGACGTGGAGAGAAGGCCCGTTCGCTGAGCTCTTCCAATTCACTAAAATGCAAAAGGGGGCGACGAGGGGAGGAAACTCTCACTCGGTGAGTGCCTCGGGATCTGCTGTGTCGGAGAAAGTGAGGACGGCAGATGCTGGAGATCAGAGTCCGGGGAGTGGTGCTGCAAAAGCACAGCAGGTCAGGCAGCATCCGAGGGGCAGGGGAGTCAACATTTTGGGCATAAGCCCTTCATCAGGAATGTTCTGCTGAAAGGGTTTATGCCTGAAGCGTTGGCTGTCCTGCCCCTCGGATGCTGCCTGACCTGTTGTGCTTTTGCAGCACCCCTCCCCGTCAAGGGTCTGGTAATGTACTGACTGGAAACCTGGAGGTAGGTCCCATTGAGGGGCATTTGGTGAGAAATGGGAGTGCAGGGGGACAGGGGGAAAGGGACCAGGTAGGGACGCCCGTCTGGTGAGCCAGTGCAGGGACGATGGGCCCAATGGCCTCCTCCTGGGATTTTGAACACCGAGACCAAATCTCCCCACATCTGTTGGGCCGACCACAGGGTGTGAGGAACAAGGTGGACAAACCAGCAGTGAGGTGAGAGTAGGTACTGCAGACGCTGGAGGTTAGAGTCAAGGTTAGAGCGGTGCTGGAAATGTACAGCAGGTCAGGCAGCATCCGAGGGGCAGGGGAGTCAACATTTTGGGCATAAGCCCTTCATCAGGAATCTGGCGAGTCAAACCTCGCTCTGAACAAACCGAAGCGAGGAGCTGGGATGGAGCAAAGATGCCCCCCTCAGCTGCAATGCCCCCCCCCCCACTGTCGGCATCCCCATGCGCCAGGGGTCAGAGCAAGGGCATTCTGCTCCCATTGAAATTGCCCCCTTTCTCCACACACAACCTCCCCGGACCCTGGCTGCTGCAGTTCCAGAGGCGGCCACCGAGCGGCAGCAACGCTCCACGGATCCCCCAGACGCAATGCGGACAGCGAAAGGTTATTAAAACACTTTGCCATCAGGAGTCAAAAACCATTTGCATCTTTGCAATCAGTGTCTTTTTATTTAAAAAAAAAGGGCAAATTCAAATTTAATCACCCTCCTTTTTTTTTTGGAAATCAATAATTGTTTGCAAAACGCAACGGAATAAAAGTCTCTGCTTTTTACAATTAAGTTCAAATATTTCAGACAACAAATTATTTCATTCTGCATCAGAAGGGACAGTGAAGTGAGGCCTTGGGACAGTCCCACAGTCTGGAGATACATTCTTGGTCACTCTAACCCACAATCAGTCAGGATACAGCACTGAGAGGGGGCAGGAAATGAGGGAAACAGGCAGAGAGAGAGAGAAACAGCTGGGAAAACAGGGGAAAGACAGAGAGGGGGGAGATATAGAGAGAAACAAGGGGGAGAGAAACAGGGAAGGCTAAGGGGAGAGAGAGATGGACAGAGAGAGAGAGAGAGACACGCAGAAAGAAAGAATAAAACATGGGGAGAGGCAGAGGGTGAAAGAGAGAGAGGAAGACAGAGCAAGAGAGGGAGAGAAACAGAGGAGATGGAGAGAGGTACC
>NW_025209081.1:0-3180 GCF_004010195.1 Chiloscyllium plagiosum | reverse complement strand
TCTCTGTAACCCCCTCCAGCCCCTACACCCCTCCCTATCTCTGTCACCCCTCAACACTAATTGTAGTACGCTCCCCTTTGGAATGTGGGAAACACTGCAGCCCAATTGCCGCACAGCAGGATCCCACACCCAGCAGTCTGGGAAGGAGGTGGATCGTCCATGTGTCGTGAGGTCGGCTGGGGGAGAAAGTTTGTCCCCAGGACCCTGGGGAGAACCCAGCCCCTGCTATTCACCCAGGAGTGGCTGTGGGCTCGTGGCAGCCGGGAAGCAGGAATGTTGAGTGACAGCGAAGGCAGTTTGAAGGTCAGGAAGGTGATGACCTTGTGGGATTGTCACTGGCCTGTTAATCCAAAGGCAACGTCCTGGGGACCTGGGTTTGGATCCTGCCTTCGCAGATGGTGGAATGGGAATTCAGTAAAAATCCCGAATACTGATGATGGCTGTCGATTGTTGGAAACCCCCATCTGGGTCATTAATCCCCTGCAGGGAAGCTGTCCTTTCCCGGGTCTGGCCTAGACGTGACTCCAGACCCACAGCAATGGGGTTGACTCTGAGCTGCCCTCTGGGTAATTAGGGATGGGGCAATAAATGTTGCCCGAGCCAGAGACCCCCTCACCCTGTGATTGAACAAAGAAAACTTGGATAAACTGAGGCTACGGGAAATGGATAAGAGGTGGAGATGAAATTCCACAACTTGGATTGGAGTTGCTGAGGGGAGAGAAAGAGAGTGAACCCGGGACTAACCTGCTGAGTTTGCAGGAAATATGTGGACGTTGGGACAGGCTCTGGCAGGGAAATCTGAGTCCAATCTGGGAATGTTTCGTGGGAACAAATACCTGCAGATGCTGGAATCTGGACAGAAAATGCTGGAGATCACAGCAACTCAGGCAGCATCCAGGGAGAGAGAGCAACGTAATGGTTCGAATCTGGAAGACCCTTCATCAGATCTGAAGTGAAGGGGAGGGGTAGTATTTATACCTGACCTGTACATCCCTGGGCACTATGGGACAATTTCCCACGGCCAATCCACCCTAACCTGCACATCCCTGGGTACCCAGGAACCAGTTCTTGACCCACACTTGATGCTGATTGCCGAAGAACAGTCTCAGGTGGTGCTGGGATTTCTTGGCGGAGATCTGACCGAAGGAGACATTGAAGAGGAGCCAATCTGTCGCACCGTCCTCTGCGTGATTATCGATATCGGTCACTCCTCCCCACTCGGGGATGAAGTACAGATCTTGGCCATTGCCTCCCTGCACGCTGCTCCTCTGGGGCCCGAGGTAGAAGGCATCCCCACCGTCCCGTCCCCGGAGACTGTAGTAATAGTCGGAGAGGGAGTATGTGAGCTTGGCTCCCTTGGGGAGTTCCTGGACGGTGTAGAAGCGGTTCGGCCGGGAATTGCCGGTGTAAGAGCCGTGTAATGTGCTGCGGTCCTCAGTCAGGGATCCGATGACCTCCTGGGTGTGCACGTGGATGAAGAACAGCAGAGTGACCGATTTCTCGATTAAGTGAACACGTTGGGTCTCTCCCACGCCGGCGACCAGGTCGTTCACAGAGCAGTGAATGGGGAAACAGTGCTTTCTCTCAACGGTTCCGGAACCTACTGGATCCGGCATCTGGACTGTCATACAATTGGCATCATCCAGCTCAATGTCCAGTGCCCCCCCAAAGGCAGAATCCTTCCCGGATAAGAAATTAACCATCCCATGGCACCCATCAGCTTGGGTGTACTCGGTGACTGTAAAATAACTCTCAGCACTCTTCAGCTCCTCGATGAATTTCATATCTTTGCGATGTTGCTCATCCAGCTCTGGGATTCTGTAAATCAGAGACCACGGGGAGAACTCACCCACCACATCCAAAAGACTCTGGGCGATGTCTCGGAAAGCGAGGGCGATGCCCTTGAGAACTGCGAGGCAGCGCTGACCAGTCGATGCCCCCGGGGGCAAGGAGTCCAGGCTGCCCTTAATCTCCGAGTAGAGAGGGTCCAGGCCGAGTCTGATGATGGTCAGAGCCAGGGTGACAGGGGCCATTTCTGGCCCGGCCAGCCCCGTCAGTAAGATGGCAGCATCCAGTGCTGCGTCAGCATATCCGAGCGGGCTCTCCCTCGCCACGTCTTCGTAAATGTTGAAGGCGGCAAAAGCGGTGGAGAGCACTGGTGCCTCAGTGACCTTCCCCAGCTTGGACATTTGTCCCAGGAGACTCTCAGCTGCTTCGCCCTCCATCCGGGCAGCGATACTGGTCAGGGCACGGCTGGCAGAGTCCTCGAGAAGTCCCGAAAGGGCTCGGTTGATGCCCGCCAATTCGCCCAGCCCATGGACCCCCTGTGCCAGCATGATGCCACCCTCCACATCGCGGCCTTGCTCCAGGAATGCTCGGGCTCCCTGGAAACCCATGAGGGTGCTAAAGATGCCCAGGGCATGGTTAACTCTCTCCATGGCCTGACCCTCACCCTCTGAGACCTGGTCCAGCTTCCGGAAATGGTCATCCAGCAGCTCCTCCGATGCCAGCTTCTCCACCTTGGTTGGGATTTGAAGCTCCTTCACGATAGAAGGGTCACTTTTGCTCTGGATTTCGACAGTTAAACTGCCTTTTTCGAAGTGGGCCGAGTCACGCACAACCTCATACTCCACCCTGTCCAGCTCCTCTTGCGATTTCATGCTTTGCATTACCTCCCTCTCTAAATACCGTCTATCCTCGGCCATTTTCAAAGCCAGTCTTGGTCGGAGGCTCTTCCCCAGCACCGAGTCTTCCAATTGGCTCATGTAGTCGATCATATCCCGGCTCAGACTTTGCCGGAGTTGACTCTGCATTGTTGGAGTTTTCGGTAGGTGGTTGGAAACCTGGTCCCTGAGGAAGTTGTCCAAAATATTCTGATCAGGCTCTGGCGGCAGGTTGTGGCTGCTCTGCGTCAGTCTGAAATGGGCCGACTTTCTCACCATCCAGTTTCTCAAGACTCCCCGGGATCGATCCCTCACCATGTCCAACGGGACTGCCTCCAGGCCAAGTTTGGCATGGTTAGTCCCCCAGGTACCCCCACCGGCCATGGGGTTGCGGTAAACCCGGGCATTTCGGAGCAGATCACCAAGCAGAGAGTTCATTAACACCATCCTGGGATCCCTCACCACCTCCGCTAAGTGAGTTGCCGCCACTATCACTGCATCATGTTCATTGACATTC
>NW_025209080.1:13295-15972 GCF_004010195.1 Chiloscyllium plagiosum | reverse complement strand
GGGGTGGTTTATATACAGAATAACAGATACACGAGCGAGTTACAGACTGGAATCTAATCGAAGGATTCTGTATGGTTTATATACAGGATAACGGATACCTGGGAGGGAGTTACAGACTGGAATCGAATCGAGGGGTTCGGGTTGGTTTTTATACCGAATAAGAGATACCTGAGAGGGAGTTACAGACTGGAATCTAATCGAGGGGTTCAGGCTGGTTTTTATACAAAATAACAGATACCTGGGAGGGAGTTACAGACTGGAATCTAATCGAAGGGTTCTGTATGATTTATATGCACAATAACAGATACCCAGGAGTGAGGTACAGTCTGGAATCTAATTGAGTGGTTCGGGGTGGTTTATATACACAATAACAGATACCCAGGAGTGAGTTACAGTCTGGAATCTAATCGAGGCTTTCGGGGTGGTTTATATACAGAATAACAGATACCCGGGAGGGAGTTACAGACTGGAATCTAATCGATGGGTTCGGGGTGCTGTATATTGAGAATAACAGAAACCTGGGGGGGAATTACAGACTGAAATCTAATCGAGGGGTTCGGGGTGATTTAAATACAGAATGACAGATACCTGGGAGGGAGTTACAGACTGAAATCTAATCGAGGGGTTCGGGGTGGTTTATATTCAGAATAACAGACACCAGGGAGGGAATTACAGATTGGAATCTAATCGAGGGATTCAGGGAGGTTTATATACAGATAACAGATACCCGGGAGGGAGTTACATACTGGAATCTAATCGAGGGTTGCAGGGTGGTTTATATACAGAATAACAGATACCCAGGAGGGAGTTACAGACTGGAATCTAATCGAGGGGTTCTATGTGGTTTATATACAGAATAACAGATACCTGGGAGGGAGATACAGACTGGAATCAGATGGAGGGGTTCAGGGAGGTTTATATAAAGAATAACAGATACCCGGGAGGGAGTGACAGACTGGAATCTAATCCAGGGGTTCGGGGTGGTTTATATACAGAATAACAGATACACCGGAGGAAGTTACAGACCGGAATCTAATCGAGGCGTTCGGGCTGGTTTATATACAGAATAACAGATACCCGGGAGGGAGTTACAGACTGGAATCTAATCGAGGGGTTCAGGGTGGTTTACATACAGAATAACAGATACACCGGAGGGAGTTACAGACAGGAATCTAATCGAGGGGTTCGGGGTGGTTTATATACAGAATAACAGATACCCGGGAGGGATTTACAGACTGGAATCTAATTGAGGGGTTCGGCATGGTGTATATACAGAATAACAGATACCTGGGAGGGAGTAACAGACTGGAATCAGATGAGGGGTTCGGAGTGGTTTATATACAGAATAACAGATACCCGGGAGTGAGTTACAGACTGGAATCTAATCAAGGGTGTCAGGGTGGTTTATATACAGAATAACGGATAACCGGGAGGGAGTGACAGGTTGGAATCGAATCGAGGGTTTCGGAGTGGTTTATATACAGAATAACAGATACCCGGGAGGGAGTTACAGACTGGAATCTAATCGAGAGGTTCGGGGTGGTTTATATACAGAATAACAGATACCCGGGAGGGAGTTACAGATTGGAATCGAATCGAGTGGTTCGGAGTGGTTTATATACAGAATAACAGGTACCCAGGAGGGAATTTCAGACAGGAATCTAATCAAGGGGTTCAGGGTGGTTTATATACAGAATAACAGATACCCAGGAGTGAGTTACAGATTGGAATCTAATCGAGGAGTTCGGAGTGGTTTATAGACAGAATAACAGATACCCAGGAGTGAGTTACAGACTGGAATCTAATCGAGGGGTTCGGGGTGGTTTATATACAGAATAACAGATACCCGGGAGGGATTTACAGACTGGAATCTAATCGAGGGGTTCGGGGGGTGGTTTATATACAGAATAACAGATACCCGAGATGGAGTTACAGACTGGAATCAGATGAGGGGTTCAAGGAGGTTTATGTACAGAATAACAGATACCCAGGAGTGAGTTACAGACTGGAATCTAATCAAGGGTTTCAGGGTGGTTTATGTACAGAATAACGGATAACCGGGAGGGATTGACAGGTTGGAATCTAATCGAGGGTTTCGGAGTGGTTTTTATACAGAATAACAGATACCCGAGATGGAGTTACAGACTGGAATCAGATGAGGGGTTCAAGGAGGTTTATATACAGAATAACAGACACCCGGGAGTGAGTTACAGACTGGAACCTAATCAAGGGTTTCAGGGTGGTTTATATACAGAATAACGGATAACCGGGAGGGAGTGACGGGATGGAATCTAATCGAGGGATTCAGGGTGGTTTATATACAGAATAACAGTTACCCGGGAGGGAGATACCCGGGAGGGAGTGACAGACTGGAACCTAATCAAGGGTTTCAGGGTGGTTTATATACAGAATAACGGATAACCGGGAGGGAGTTACAGACTGGAATCTAATTGAGGGGTTCTGTGTGGTTTATATACAGAATAACAGATACCCGGGAGGGAGTTACAGACTGGAATCTAATCGATGGCTTCGGGGTGCTGTATATTGAGAATAACAGATACCCGGGGGGGAATTACAGACTGAAATCTAATCGAGGGGTTCGGGGTGATTTAAATACAGAATGACAGATACCTGGGAGGGAGTTACAGACTGAAATCTAATCGAGGGGTTCGGGGTG
>NW_025209080.1:4566-12849 GCF_004010195.1 Chiloscyllium plagiosum | reverse complement strand
CCCCGTGTCTGCGTGGGTTTCCTCCGGGTGCTCCGGTTTCCTCCCACATTCCAAAGATGTGCAGGTCAGGTGAATTGACCACGCTAAATTGCCCGTAGTGTTAGGTAAGGGGTAAATGTAGGGGTATGGGTGGGTTTCGCTTCGGTGGGTCGGTGTGGACTTGTTGGGCCGAAGGGCCTGTTTCCACACTGTAATGTAATCTAATCTAATCTAATGAAATCTAATCGAGGGGTTCGGGGTGATTTAAATACAGAATGACAGATACCTGGGAGGGAGTTACAGACTGAAATCTAATCGAGGGGTTCGGGGTGGTTTATGTTCAGCATAACAGACACCAGGGAGGGAGTTACAGACTGGAATCTAACCGAGGGGTTCAGGGTGGTTTATATACAGAATAACAGATACCCGGGAAGGAGTTACAGACTGGAATGTAATCGAAGGGTTCGGCGTGGTTTCCACACAGAATAACAGACACCTGGGAGGGAGTTACAGACTGGAATCTAATCGAGGGGTTCAGGGTGGTTTATATACAGAATAACAGATGCCCGGGAGGGAGTTCCAGACTGGAATCTAATCGAGGTGTTCGGGGTGGTGTATATTTACAATAACAGATACCTGGGAGGGAGTTACAGACTGGAATCTAATCGAGGGTTTCAGGGTGGTTTATATTCAGAATAACAGATATCCGGGAGGGAGTTATGGACTGGAATCTATTCGAGGGGTTCGGGGTGGTTTATATACAGAATAACAGATACCCGGGAGGGAGTTACAGATTGGAATCTAATCGAGGGTTTCGGAGTGGTGTATATTTAGAATATCAGATATACCCCGGGAGGGAGTTACAGACTGGAATCTCATTGTGGGGTTCAGGGCGGTTTATATACAGAATAACAGATACCTGGGAGGAAGTTACAGACTAGAATCAGATGGAGGGGTTCAGGGTGGTTTATATACAGAATAACATATACCCGGGACGGAGTAATGGACTGGAATCTAATCGAGGGTTTAGGGGTGGTTTATATACAGAATAACAAATACACAAGAGGTAATTACAGACCGGAACCTAATCGAGGCGTTCAGGGTAGTTTATATACAGAATAACACATACACAGGAGGGAGTTACAGACTGGAAACAGATGGAGGGGTTCAGGGAGGATTATATACAGAATAACAGATACACAAGAGGTAGTTACAGACTGGAATCTAATCGAGGGTTTCAGGGTGGTTTATATTCAGAATAACAGATATCCCGGGAGGGAGTTACAGACTGGAATCTAATCTAGGGGTTCAGGGTGGTTTATATACAGAATAACAGATACCCGGGAGGGAGTTACAGACTGGAATCTAATCGAGGGGTCCGGGGTGGTTTATATACAGAATAACAGATACACAAGAGGTCATTACAGACTCAAATCTAATCGTGGGTTTCAGGGTGGTTTATATACAGAATAACAGATATCCGGGAGGGAGTTACAGACTGGAATCTAATTGAAGGGTTCTGTGTAGTTTATATACAGAATAACAGATACCCGGGAGTGAGTTACAGACTGGAATGTAATCGAGGGTTTCTGGGAGGTTCATGTACAGAATAACAGATACCCAGGAGTGAGTTACAGATTGAGATCTAATCGAGGGGTTCATGGTTGTTTATCTACAGAATAACAGATACACCGGAGGGAGTTACAGACTGGAATCTAATCGAGGAATTCGGGGCAATTTATATATAGAATAACAGATACCCGGGAGGGAATTACAGACTGGTATCTAATCGAGGGGTTCGGGTTGGTGTATATTTAGAATAACATATACCTGGTAGGGAGTTACAGACTGGAATCGAATCGAGGGATTCGGGGTGGTTTACATACAGAATAACAGATACCTGGGAGGGAGTTACAGACTGGAATCTAATCGAGGGTTTCGGGGTGGTTTACATACAGAATACCAGATACTTGGGAGGGAGTTACAGTCTGGAATCTAATCGAGGGGCATGGGGCGGTTGATATACAGAATAGCAGTTACCCGGGAGGGAGCTACAGACTGGAATCTTATCGAGGGGTTCGGAGTGGTTTATATAAACAATAACATTTACCTGGGAGTGAGTTACAGACTGGAATCTAATCGAGGGGTTCAGGGTGGTTTATATACAGAATAACAGATCCCCGGGAGGGAGTTACGGACTGGAATCTAATCGAGGGTTTCGGGGCGGTTTATATACAGAATAACAGTCACCTGGGAGGGCGTTACAGACTGGAATCTAATCGAGGGGTTCGGGGTGATGTATATACCGAATAACAGATATACATGAGGGAGTTACAGATTGGAATCTGATTGAGGGGTTCAGGGTGGTCTATATACAGAATAACAGATACATGGGAGTGAGTTAATGACTGGAATCTAATCGAGGGGTTCAGGCTTTTTGATATACAGAATAGAAGATACCCGGGAATGTGTGATAGACAGAAATGTAGTTGAGGGGTTTAGGGTAGTTTATGTATATAATAACAGATATCCAGGAGTGAGTTGCAAACTGGAATCCAATCGAGGTGTTCCGGGTGGTCTCCAAGTAGAATGACAGATACCAGGGAATGAATTACAGAGTGGAATCTCATCAAAGTGTTCAGGGTGGTTTATACATAGGATAACTGATACCCCAGAGTGGTTTTCAGGCTGTAAATTCATTGAGAGGTCCCAGATGGGTTGTATCTCGAATAACACACATCAAGGTATCCTACATATAGAATAAGAGAAGTGAGTTGCGTACTGGAAACCAGTATATCTGGAAGAAGGGATTCCCAAGAGTGAATTATGTTGGGACTGGAACCTTTTCCCCAATTATCTTTCCCCGTGTGACAGCCAAAATGCAGGAAAGTGACCAACGTTTAATCTCAGTCTCGATCTTGCCTTTGTCTCTCTGAAAATTCTTTCAGGGCATGTGCTGTCAATAGTTTTAATCTCGACAGCTCCTCCTGAGCAATCTTTCATTCTCCTCACTTTTAGCCCGGAATGTTCTCACTTTAGATGATCCACATGGAACGAGGAGATCTTTGACACCCAGCTAAAGAATTGCTCTGTTCGCAACAGCTCATAAATCTGTCAAACCCATGAAGCAGATGCCCAACATCCACTGAAGAGAGCCCATTGCTCTGAACAATGTGTATCATCCGCCAGGTTTAGCCACACCCGTGTGTGGCACGGTGGATCAGTGGCTAGCACTGCTGCCTCACAGTCCCCGGGACCTGGGTTCGATTCCAGCTTCGGGTGATCGTGTGCATTTTGCACATTCTCCCCGTGTCTGCGTGGGTCCCCTCTGGGTGCTCCGGTTTCCTCCCACAGTCCGATGATGTGCAGGTTCGGTGAACTGGCCATGCTAAATTGCCCGTAGCGTTTAGGGGCGTGTAGATTAGGTGCATTAGTCAATATGAAATATGCAGTGATAGGAAATGCATTAAAATGGGGTACTCTGTGGAGGCTCAGTGTCGGCTTGGTGGGCTGAAGGGTCTGTTTTCACACTGTAAGGATCAGCAGAGGATACTGAATTGAAAAGCTCATAAATCTATCAAATTCCAAAACCTGAAATTCAGTTCCCACTAAAGACAGCAGACAACTCTTCAGATCTCGTAAATCTGTCAATTTAAGAGATGGCCTATGACTCTTAACAGCTTTTGTCAAATGTCCAATTGAGTGTACACACCTTCAACAGTTAATGGTGTGCCCTTCACAGCTTATAAAACTGTCACATCAAACTGATCTTCCACTCACACTTACAATACCGCAAAGCTCTTAACAGGTCATAAACCTCAAACCAGGCAAACGGATCTCTAACATTAACTTAGTCTAACATTCTGCTCTTAATAGCTCATAAATATGCCAAATTAATCAAACAGATCTTCAACACAAACTTGCGATAGCATTTTTGGTCTTAATAGCTCATAAACCTTCCATATGTTCTAAAGAGCTCTTCGACACCAAGGTGGGACAATCCTCTTAACATAGAGATGTGCCAACACCAGAAACAGAACTCTTCTGTCTACACGGCCATGCCTAGCAGATATCCTAATGAATCTAGTCCCATTGACCAGCATTTGACCAATATCCCTCCAAAACCTTTCCTATTCATATAACCATCCAGATGCCTTTTAAATGTTGTAATTACACCCGCCTCCACCACTTCCTCATTGCACACGTGCACCCACTGTGTGAAAAAGTTGTGCCTTAGGTCCTTCTTAAGCGTTTTTCCACACTCACCTTAAACCTTTGTCTATTTACCCTATTCACGACCGTCACGATTTTATAAACCTCTATAAGGTCACCCCTCAGATGTTCCAGGGAAAATAGCCCCGGCCTTTTCAGCGTGTACCAATACCTTAGGAACTATACTCCCCTTAAAAGTTCATAAATCTGTCATGGTTAGCACAAATATCATCAACACTCACTTAGGATAAGATAACGCCCTTAACAGCTGAGTAATGTGTCATATTAAAACAGATTAGGTTACTTACAGTGTGGAAACAGACCCTTCGGCCCAACAAGTCCGCACCGACCCTCCGAAGAGCAATCCGCCCAGATCCATTCCCCTACATCGACAGGCAATTTAACATGGCCAATTCACCTAACCTACACATTTTTTTTTGACTTGTGGGAGGCAGCTGGAGCACCCAGGGGAAACCCACACAGACACGGGGGGGGGAGAATGTGCAAACTCCACACAGACAGTTGCCTGAGGCGGGAATTGAATCCAGGTCTCTGGCGCTGTGAGGCAGCAGTGCTAACCACTGTGCTGCACCAACCAAAGATACCTTAAGAGCTCCGAAATATATTAAGCAAATATAGCTTCTTTACCCACTTAAACACCACCCTGCTCTTAGCAGCTCATAAATCTGTCAAACTGGGCAAACAGACATTGAACATCCACTCAAGAGATGGTCAAAAACTGCTGGCCAGCCAGTGTTGCGGTTGGTGGTACTGAGGCGTGATGGCTCAGTGGTTAGCACTCATGCCTCACAGCACCAGGGTCCCAGGTTTGATTCCAGTCTTGGGTGACTGTTTGTGTGGAACTTGCACATTCTCCCTGTGTCTGTGTGGGTTTCCTCAGAGTGCTCCGAAGACGCACGGGTCAGGTGAATTGGCCGCGCTAAATTGCCCGTAGCGTTAGGTGCACTAGTCAGAGGGAAATGTGTCTGGGTGGGTTACTCTTCGGAGGGTCGGTATGGACTGGTTTGGCCGAAGGGCCTGTTTCCACACTGTAGGGATTTAATCAGATATCCCATGCATAAATTGAATAATGTTCGATAGCATTTTGTGGTAACAGCTCATTAACATTTCAGATCTAGTGTGCAGGTCTTTAACAACAATTTAAAATAGTATTCTGTTGTGAAAGCTCATAAATCTGTCAAATTAAGCAATTTAAAAACCCATTTAAGCAGCACGCTATCATTCATCATGGTTAGCACACCCATATTTTCAATCCCCATTGAGGGTGGGAGAATGCATTTTTACAGCTCATAAAAAATGATACATTAAGCAAATAGAACATGACCAGTCACCCAAAATAACACAGATTTACCAAAGAAGTATTTGACTCACACGGAAATGCAACTCATAGCTCATAAATATGCCAAATTAAGTGAACTGATGGTGAATGTTTATTTAGAATAGCATTCTGCCCTTAACAGCTCATAAAGCTGCCAGATGTTCTAAACAGATCTTCAATACCGACTTAAAATAAGATCATTTTCTAAACAACTTGTAAATCTATTAAATTAAGGAGAAAGATGCCCATCGCCCACTGAAGAGAGCACACTTCTTGAACAGTTCACAAATCTGTCAAGCTCAGCAAACAGAAACTCAAAACTCACTTGCGATAGTAGACTGAATCTAATAGCTCGTGAATCTGTCCAATGCCACAAATAGAAATTTACTGCTCGCTAAAGATAGCTAAAAATCTCAATATCTGTCAAATTAAGCAGTCAGGATTTCAACACCATGTAAGATTCCATCCCCCACTTAACAACTCTGAAATATGTTAAATGTAGTGGACAGTCCATCAACATGCTTTTAAGTTGACAATCTGGCTGTGTCAGATTTACCCACGTGTCAGATTTAGCAAAAAAAGACTTATACACTTAAAATGTCATAATGCTTTTTTTTTCTTACCCAAGTCGCCAAATCTCCTGTTTCTTTTTTTTTGCTCTTTTCTTTTTTCTCTTTTTTTTTCTTTTCTTTTTTGTTTATTTATTTTTTTTGTGAGACCCTCCTTTTTTTTTCTTTTAACCCCCACACTCCCGCCTAAGTGCGGTAGTGCTTATTTTAGTCATAATGCTTTTAACAGCTCATGCGACTGTCAAATTCAGCGAAATGAACATCAAAATCCATTTAAGAAGCATAGAATTACTCACAGCTCACACGTCCATCAGGTTTAACGCGCATCTATGCTCAAACTCCATTAAAGACAGAATAATGCACTTAACAGGTCATCAATCTGTCAGAGGTATCATTCAGGCCTTCATCATACTCTTATTAGGAAAAAGCTCTTACCAGCTCATAAATATGCCAAGTAAAGCAAGCAGAACTTCGACACCTATACAAAATATCGCACCCGTCTCAGTAGCCTCATAAATATGTCAAATTAAGAAAACAGATTTTCAAAATGTACATACTACAGCATATGACAACACTTAATATTGGCTCACAAATGTGTCACGTTAAGAAACAGATCTTCACCAACCACTGAAGGAATGATGCTGCTCATAAATCTGTCAAATTAAGATGTTCACTGTTACTCTTGCAGATTCGCTGTTGGACCCACCAGTGGAGCAAAATGCCAGATTGGAATTCACAACTGGGCACTCTTCTCTTTCTCTGCCTGCTCTTCCGGGGTGCCCTGAGTGCCTGCACCACGAGCACCACCGAGGAGTGCTGCAATGCCGGTTTTGTGCCGGGGGCGCGGCTGGCAGGGCAGGGTTATGACGTGGTGACCCTGCAGCCCAAGGGAGCCTTCGTCATCGACGTGAACACCTGGCGCACGGCCAACAGGAGCTGCACTCTCTGCGATAATGAGCTGCTCAATGGCGTGCGCCAACGGCTGCCCATCTCGCTGGTGGACTGGCGCACCCTGAGCTCCTGCCGGCGCTCAGTCTCCAGCCAGCTTTACCGATCGGCCGCAAAGCTGGCAGAGTCCGCCAGCTCCTCCATCACCAACAACTGGCACGTGGACCTCTCTGTGCAAAAGCCCGAAGTCGGTGTCAATGTGGTGCTGGCTGGATCCCATTCCAAGATGGTGGAGTTTGGCACCAGCCGCTCCCAAAGTGATCACTACAGTTTCGCCAGTCACCAGTTCCAATGCCTCCATTACCAGTATCGGGTGAAGGAAAAGCCCCTTCTGTCTCCCGATTTCCAATACTCTCTCTCCAAACTCCCAGCCAGCTCTGTTGGTCATGACAAGTACCCTTATCAGAAGCTGGTGGCTACCTACGGTACCCACTACCTCAAGTCAGTGGAGCTGGGCGGGCGCTACAAGGACGTGACGGCTATTCGGACATGCGAGGCAGCATCCGAGGGCTATACCACCGAGGAGGTGAAGGACTGCCTGTCGGTGGAGGCCAGTGTCACGGTGGGCCTGACCACCACAATTTCACCGGGCTACAAGCGATGCCAGGAGAAGGCGTGCTCCATGAAACACCATGACAACTTCCACCAGGCCTTCAGCGACCGGGAGACGGAGGTGATGGGAGGCCGGGCCCGGCAAGGGGCCGACCTCTTGTTCTCCGGGGATGGCATGGCCTTCGCCCGCTGGATGGACAGCTTGCTCGCCTCCCCGGGCCTTGTGCGCTATGCCCTGGCACCGCTGCACCACCTGCTGCCCGCTGGCGACCTCAGGCAGAAGAACCTGCGGCGCTACATCAGTGAGTACATCATGGATAATGCCCTCTCCCAGAAATGTGGAGCGGGTTCTCGGTGCCCTCACGGGTCCTACCGTGATCCACGCCAACCCTGCTCCTGCCTGTGTCGCGAGGACAGCCGTGTGGACCGCAACTGCTGCTCCAAGATGAAGGGACTGGGCCACCTAGTGGTCACTGTCCAGGAGGGCCGGGACCTCTGGGGGGACGTCTTCTCGGGCACCGACGGCTACGTGGTGGTCAGGTACGGCCAGGCGCAGGCCAGGACCTCGGTGATCTCAGGCAACAACAACCCCAGGTGGAACGCCAAGCTGGACCTTGGCCAGGTCAAGGCAGAGAGCGGGCACAAGCTGACTATCGAAGTCTGGGACCAGGACGACATCAGCAA
>NW_025209080.1:0-2454 GCF_004010195.1 Chiloscyllium plagiosum | reverse complement strand
ACGTGCAAACTCCACACAGTCAGTCGCCTGAGGCGGGAATTGAACCCGGGTCTCAGGCGCTGTGAGGCAGCAGTGCTAACCACTGTGCCACCAATTGTACAGCATGGGAGAGAATGTTTCAGATTGTGTCGAACTGGAATGGCTTGGCAGGGATTTGAGCCCTTTGGGATACTGTCAAGTGGGATTGAACAGGGTACATTGGGATTGTGCAGATTTGGAGTGAATTGGAAGGGGTTTGGATCGATTGTGTTTTTGTAATGTGGGAGTGAACGGGAAGTGGATTGGGTGTATCAGATTGTGCAGAATGGAAATGAGACGGAAAGGGTTTGGCTCCATCAGCATTATGTAGAATGGGTATGAACAGGAATGTCTTTGGTTCCCTTGGGATTGTAGATATTACAATTGCATTGGAAAGGGGTTTGGGTGCGTTCAGATTGTGTACAGTTGGAAGGGATTTGGAGATGCTTTGAACCCTTTCGATGGGATTGTGTCGAGTGGTTGTGACTTGCAAGGGGTTTTGAGTGCATTGGGATTGGGGAGAGTGGGAATGAATGGGAAGGGAATTCTGTCCAATGTGATTGTACAGGGTGGAAGTTAAAGGTAATGGGGTTGGAACCACTGAGGTTGTTCAGAGTGGAAGGGAACGGGAAGTGGGTTGGCCCCATGGGATTGTGTGGAATGGGTGTGAATTGGAAGGATCTTGGGTTCATTCGAAATGTGGGAATGAATTGGAGGGGCATCTATTCGTTTTGGATTATGTGGAGTGGGACTGAACGGGAAAGTGCTTTGTTTTGATGGGACTATGTAAAATGGGACTTATTTAAGGGGCTGTGTGTCCATTGGGATTGGGTAGACTGAGACTGAATGGGAAGAGCGTTGTGTCCATTGTGATTATACAGAGTAGCAGTTAAAGGGAATGGGTTTGGATCCGTTTACATAGTGCACAGTAGGAGGGACCAAGAAGGTGTTTGATTTCATTCTGATAATGCAGAAGGGGAATGAATTGGGAGGGTGTTGAGACTTTTGGGATTACGGAAAGTGGGACTGAATGGCAAAGTGCTTTGGTCGATGGGAACCTGGAGAGTGGAAGTGAATAGCAAGGAGTTGTGAGATTGGGTGGAATGATAGTTAAAGGGAATGGGCTTGCATCCCTTAAGATTGGGTATAGTGGGAGGGAACCAGAAGGCATTTGGTTCCAGTGGGATTGCGTGGAATGGATGTAAATTGGAAGGGATTTGAGTTCATTCGGACTGATAGTGGGAATGAATAGAAAGGGATTTGAGTTCTTTGGGATCGTGGAGCGTGGGACAGAACAGCATTCATTTGTTCGATGGGATTGCGCAGATTATGAGTGATCAGCAAGGAGTTTTGGAGTATTGGGATTGGATAGAGTGGGAGTCAATGGGAAGGGTTTGTGTCGATGGGATTGTTCATAGTGGTAGTGAATAGGCGGCGTTTGGGTTCATTCAGGTTGGGCAGCGTTTGTAAAGAATGGTAAGGGATTTGGGATTTTTGTGGTGCTGTGGACTGGGAATGAATTGGAAGTGCTTTGGGGTCCCTTCAGATCGTGTGGGTTCAGATGGAATAGGGAGGAGTTTGAGTCTATTGCGGTTGTGTCGAATGGGATCGAATGGTGAGTGTTTTGGGTCCGCAGAGATTGCGCAACGTGGGAGTAAATGGGAATGGGATTTGACTCGACAGGAATTATTGAGCGGAATTGAATAACAATGGGTTTTGGTTCATGGAATTGTGTAGCGTGGGATGTGTTAGTGCCCGTTGAGACTGTGTAGAGTGGGATTTGGTTCCGTTGGGATTGTTTAGAGTCAGAGTGATTGGCAACGGGTTTGAGATCCATTTGGATTATGTAGAGTAGGAATGAATAGGGAGGGGTTATGTCCATTGGGATTGTGCAGAGTTTGACTGAACGGCGGGGAGGGGGGTTGGTTCCTTTTGAAAAGAAGAGTGTGGGAGTGAATGGAAATGGGTTGAGTTCCTTTGGGATTGTACAGAATGAGAGTGAATGGGAATAGGTTTTAGCTTGATTGGATTGTGAAGCGTGAGTGTGAATGGGAAAGTTTTTGTGTCCATTGGGATTGAATTGAGTGAGGATCAATGAGAATAGAGTTGATTTATTTGGGACTGTGCAGAATGGGAGTGAATGGGAAGGGGTGGTGTGCCCATCAGTACTTTGTAGAGTGGGAGTGAAAAGGAATGAGTTTTGGCCCAATGGGATTACATCAATTGTGAATGAATGGAAATTGGTTTTCAGTCCAATAGGATTGTGTCGAGTGGGAGTGAATTGAAATGGGATATAGCCCAATGAGACTGTGTGGAGTGGCAGAGAATCGGGAGGGATTGTGTAGCTTTGTGGTGAATGGATAGTTGCCCAACTCCAATGGAATTGCGTGAAGTGGATTAGTCCATTGAGATTATTCCAAATGGCATGGAACTTGA
>NW_025209079.1:15451-15968 GCF_004010195.1 Chiloscyllium plagiosum | reverse complement strand
AGCAATGAGCGTGAGGTGACGTAATTACCAAACATGCAGGAATCCTTTGAATCATCCTTAATGTTTAAAAATAATCATTTTTCCCATTTCAATACACAGCGGAAAAGAAAATAAATATTTATTTTAAATTACACTATATTCCAACAGCCAAGACTATCGTCCTCGGTTCAGCCAGCTAAAAAGAGTGACTCATACACTCTGTAATTTTCTGAGTTTAGATTGACAAGCTCATTTCAGTTTAACAAAAATAGACATCTGGATTCCGAGGGATAACTGAAGTCATCTGCTCAGTGACTGTACATGGTATAAGCAATCCTATTAACGGAACCCAGGTGTTGACGATGAATTAATGCCGACTCCACAATTAATGAGTGAAGTCTCTCAGGGACTTGTCTTTTTGCTGCATAAAAGGATTCCTGGCTGAACTGCACAGAATAACCCTCCACCCACTGGCAGAAAATGCGTCATGGATTTCAATGATTTCTATCCATACATTCTTGAAGTATCCTCCGACGCA
>NW_025209079.1:1413-3081 GCF_004010195.1 Chiloscyllium plagiosum | reverse complement strand
TAAGAACTGACCCTGTGACAGGGTGGCGCTCCCTAAGTACTGACCCTGTGACAGGGCAGCGGTCCCTCGGTTCTGACCCTGTGACAGTGCCGCACTCCCTCGGTACTGCCCCTGTGACAGTCCGGCACTCCCTCGGTACTGACCCTGTGACAGTGCAGCGCTCCCGAAGTACTGACCCTGTGACAGTGCGGCACCCCGTCGATACTGACCCTGTGACAGTGCAGCGCTTCCTAAGTACTGACCCTGTGACAGTGCAGCGCTCCCTAAGTACTGACCCTGTGACAGTGCAGTGCTCCATCAGTACTGACCCTGTGACAGTGTAGTGCTCTATCGGTACTGACCTTGTGATAGTGTAGCGCTCCATAAGTACTGACCCTGTGACTGTCCGGCACTCCCTAAGAACTGACCCTGTGACAGGGTGGCGCTCCCTAAGTACTGACCCTGTGACAGGGCAGCGGTCCCTCGGTTCTGACCCTGTGACAGTGCCGCATTCCCTCGGTACTGCCCCTGTGACAGTACAGCGCACCTAAGTACTGACCCTGTGTCAGTGCAGCGCCCAATCACTACTGTCCCTGTGACAGTGCGGCACTCCCTCGGTACTGTCCCTGTGACAGTGCGGCACTCCCTCGGTACTGACCCTGTGACAGTCCAGCGCCCAATCACTACTGTCGCTGTGACAGTGCAGCGCTCCCTAAGTACTGAAACTGTGACAGTGCGGCGCTCCCTCAGTACTGACCCTGTGACAGTCCGGCACTCCCTCGGTACTGACCCTGTGACAGTGCGGCACTCCTACGGTATTGACCCTGTGACAGTGCAGCGCTCCATCAGTACTGACCCTGTGACAGTGCAGCGCTCCATCAGTACTGGCCCTGTGACAGTGCAGTGCTCCATCAGTACTGACCCTGTGACAGTGCAGTGCTCCATCAGTACTGACCCTGTGACAGTGAAGTGCTCCATCGGTACTGACCCTGTGACAGTGCAGCGCTCCCTAAGTACTGACCATGTGACAGGACAGAGCTTACTAAGTACTGACCCTGTGACAGTGCGACGCTCCCTAAGTACTGACCCTATGACAGTGCAGCACTCCCTTTGTACTGCCTCTGTGACAGTGCAGTGCTCCATCAGTACTGACCCTGTGACAGTGCAGCGCTCCATCAGTACTGACCCTGTGACAGTGCGGCGCTCCATCAGTACTGAACCTGTGACAGTGCAGCGCTCATCAGTACCGACCCTGTGACAGTGCGGCACTCCGTAATTACTGGCCCTGTGACAGTGCGGCGCTCCCTCAGTACTGGCCCTGTGACAGTGCAGCGCTCCCTAAGTACTGACCCTGTGACAGTGCAGCACCCCGTCGATACTGACCCTGTGACACTGCAGCGCTCCATCAGTACTGACCCTGTGACAGTGCGGCACTCCCTCGGTACTGGCCCTGTGACAGTGCGGCACTCCCTCGGTATTGACCCTGTGACAGTGCAGCGCTCCATCAGTACCGACCCTGTGACATTGCGGCACTCCGTAAGTACTGACTCTGTGACAGTGCGGCGCTTCCTAAGTACTGACCCTGTGACAGTGCAGCACTCCCTCGATACTGACCCTGTGACAGTGCAGCGCTCCCTAAGTACTGACCCTGTGACAGTGCAGCACCCCGTCGATACTGACCCTGTGACA
>NW_025209079.1:0-1393 GCF_004010195.1 Chiloscyllium plagiosum | reverse complement strand
CTGACCCTGTGACAGTGTGGCACTCCCTCGGTACTGACCCTGTAACACTGTGGCACTCCCTCGATACTGTCCCTGTGACAGTGCAGCGCTCCATCAGTACTGTCCCTGTGACAGTGCAGCGCTCCATCAGTACTGACCCTGTGACAGTGCGGCACTCCCTCGGTGCTGACCATTTGACAGGACAGCGCTCCCTTAGTACTGATCCTGTAACAGTGCGGCACTCCCTCGGTACTGACCCTGTGGCAGTGCAGCGCTCCCTCGGTACTGACCCTGTGGCAGTGCAGCGCTCCCTCGGTACTGACCCTGTGACAGTGCAGCGCTCCCTCGGTACTGACCCTGTGACAGTGCAGCGCTCCCTCAGTACTGACCCTGTGACAGGGCAGCGCTCCCTCAGTACTGACCCTGTGACAGGGCAGCGCTCCCTCAGTACTGACCGTGTGACAGGGCAGCGCTCCATCGGTACTGACCCTGTGACAGTGCAGCGCTCCATCAGTACTGACCCTGTGACAGTGCAGCACTCCCTCTGTGCTGACCCTGTGACAGTGCAGCGCTCCCTCAGTACTGACCCTGTGACAGTGCAACGCTCCCTCAGTACTGACCCTGTGACAGTGCAGCGCTCCCTGTGACAGTGCAGCGCTCCATCGATACTGACCCTGTGACCGTGCGGCACTCCCTTGGTCCTGACCCTGTGACAGTGCAGCACTCCCTAAGTACTGACCCTGTGACAGTGCGGCGCTCCCTAAGTACTGACCCTGTGACAGTGCAGCGCTCCCTAAGTACTGACCCTGTGACAGTGCAGCACTCCCTAAGTACTGACCCTGTGACCGTGCGGCACTCCCTTAGTCCTGACCCTGTGACAGTGCAGCGCTCCCTAATTACTGACCCTGTGACAGTGCGGCGCTCCCTAAGTACTGAAACTGTGACAGTGCGGCGCTCCCGCTGTACTGACCCTGTGACAGTGCAGCGCTCCCTCAGTACTGACCCTGTGACAGTGCAGCGCTCCCTAACTACTGACCCTGTGACAGGGCAGCGTTCCATCGGTACTGACCCTGTGACAGTACAGAGCACCTAAGTACTGACCCTGTGACAGTGCAGCGTTCCATCAGTACTGACCTTGTGACACTGCAGCACTCCCTAAGTACTGACCTTGTGACAGTGCGGCACTCCCTCGGTGCTGACCCTGTGACAGTGCAGCGCTCCCTCAGTACTGACCCTGTGACAGTGCAGCGTTCCCTAAGTACTGACCATGTGACAGGACAGCGCTTACTAAGTACTGACCCTGTGACAGTGCGACGCTCCCTAAGTACTGACCCTGTGACAGTGCAGCACTCCCTTGGTACTGCCTCTGTGACAGTGCAGCGCTCCCTAAGTACTGACCCTGTGACCGTGCGGC
>NW_025209078.1:10016-15967 GCF_004010195.1 Chiloscyllium plagiosum | reverse complement strand
ATGCCCTCTGACCGGCCCTCCCCACATTAACCTGAATCCTCCCAGCTCCCAGACTGATCCAAGGCTGAAATCAGTCCCGGGCACTTGTCTGCAGCCTGGAGAAAGTGAGGGACTGCGGATGCTGGAGATCAGAGTGGGTGCTGGAAAAGCACAGCAGGGTCAGGCAGCATCCGAGGAGCAGGAGAATCGACGGTTCGGGAATCAGCCTGTGGGTCTGCCCTCCCCGTAAGGAAGGACAGCATCCCTTCAGACATTAACAAGTCCCTTGCTGAAATAATCAATTCTGTCCCCACCCCCATTCTACTTGGACGCCTGAAATGCGAGGGAGAAAAGACGATGAGGAGGAGAGAATGGCAGTGGACAAAACATGATCTAACCATCTGTATCGGTTTAATTCCGGTTCTTGACTGAACAGAGCAACGGATTTTTTTTGGGAGGGGTGGTGATTTCCGGGGTAGCGTGTAGGGTATGAACTATTGGGACTGCTGGAAGTGTGTGCGTCTCTCTCTCTCTCTCTCTGCACTGAATGTACCTCAAGCCAGCCAGTTATCTTCCCCCTTTCCAGTTGCCGTAAGTGGTGTCCTTGAAGGAGGAGAGACTTTGCAGTTTGTGTACCAAGCGCTCTGTGCCACCCGCGAAGGCGTGAACGAAGCTGGAGATCGGAGAGCAGAACGTTGCGGGGAGCCAGGAGGAACGCCTCAGCCAGCTCTGTGAACTGGGATGCTATTGAACTGCGTTTCACCTCCTTCCCACGGAACCAACAGTGCGTTTTTGTGTTGTGTCATGGAGTCACACAGAATGGAAACCGACCCTGCGGTCCAACTCGTCCGTGCTGACCAGCTACCCTAAATTAGTCTTGTCTCATTTGCCAACACTTGGCCCATACCCCTCTAAACCCTTCCTACCCATGTCCCCATCCCCACCTTTTAAATGCTGTCATTGTACCAGCCTCCACCACTTCCTCTGGCAGCTCATTCCATACACGTACCACCCTCTGTGTGAAAACGTTGCCCCTTTCCCCCTCTCACCCTAAACCTATGCCCCTCTGGTTCTGGACTCCCCCCCCACCCCAGGGAAAAGACTTTGTCTATTTATCCTATCCATGCCCCTCATAATTTTGTAAACCTCTATAAGGTCACCCCTCAGCCTCCGACGCTCCAGGGAAAACAGCCCCAGCCTGTTCAGCCTCTCCCTGTGGCTCAAACTCTCCAACATCCTTGTAAATCTTTTTTGTACCCTTCAAGTTTAACATCCAATGCCAACATTTAAGAGGCATCTGCATGGGTATATGAATAGGAAGGGTTTGGGGGGATATGGGCCGGGTGCTGGCAGGTGGGACTAGATTGGGTTGGGATATCTGGTCAGCATGGACGGGTTGGGCCGAAGGGTCTGTTTCCGTGCTGTATATCTCTATGGCTCTATCTTTCCTACACCAGGGAGACCAGACTGGAATGCAGTATTCCAAAAGTGGCTGAACCAATGTCCTGCTACATGACCTCCCAACTCCTATATTCAGTGCTCTGACCAATAAAGGCAAGCATACCAAACACTTCTTCACTATCCTCAGATTACAACAGGATCTGGAGCAGATGGGCCAATGGGCTGAGAAGTGGCAGATGGAGTTTAATTCAGATAAATGCGAGGTGCTGCATTTTGGGAAAGCAAATCTTAGCAGGACTTATACACTTAATGGTAAGGTCCTGGGGAGTGTTGCTGAACAAAGAGACCTTGGAGTGCAGGTTCATAGCTCCTTGAAAGTGGAGTCGCAGGTAGATAGGATAGTGAAGGCGGCATTTGGTATGCTTTCCTTTATTGGTCAGAGTGGGGTGGGGGGAGTCCAGAACTAGAGGGGCATAGGTTTAGGGTGAGAGGGGAAAGGGACCTAAGGGGCAACTTTTTCACACAGAGGGTGGTATGTGTATGGAATGAGCTGCCAGAGGAAGTGGTGGAGGCTGGTACAATGACAGCATTGAAGAGGCATCTGGATGGGTATATGAATAGGAAGGGTTTGGGGGGATATGGGCCGGGTGCTGGCAGGTGGGACTAGATTGGGTTGGGATATCAGGGTCGGCATGGACGGGTTGGACTGAAGGGTCTGTTTCCGTGCTGTACATCTCCATGACTCTATCCTTCACAATTCCTGATGAAGGGCATATTCCCGAAACGTTGATTCTCCTGCTCCTCAGACGTTGCCTGACCTGCTGTGCTTTTCCAGAGTCACACTCTTGACCCAACTTCACTATCCTATCTACCTGCGACTCCACTTTCAAGGAGCTATGAACCTGCACTCCACGGTCTCTTCGTTCAGCAACACTCCCTGGGACCTTACCATTAAGTGTATAAATCCTGCCCTGATTTGCCCTCACGTTTGTGTGTGTGTGTTGCTATGACATAGAGACAGACAGTCAGCTTCCTTAACATTTCGGGTCAAGTGAGCCTACCTCCGAATAGATAACTCTGACTTCTCTCCACCGACGCTGACAGACCTGCCGAGCTTTTCCAGCACTTTCTGTTTCTGCTTTCTTCTCCTTGCGTTCGCAACACGTTGAACTAAAGACATTCAAGGACCCTCAAAGTTTGGCCCCCCCCCCCCTTAATGGTTCCTAACCAGATGGCTTTGTGAATAACCAACACGAGACACCACATTCATAACTTCAACCAAAGAATTGATCATTTATTATTGGTACATTATTGTCACTGAGCAAAGTCAGACAAGGTAATCGCTTTCATGTCTATGACTTAAAACTAATGGTCTTTGATTCCCATGCTTACAAACAGACGTGGCTAAGGGCCAAACTTATACACTCACACACACACTCTCTCACAGACAATCATAACCACTCCCACCACCCCACTACCCGCACACACACACACACACACATAAGTCTGTGGGGTGAATTTGTACTTGCAGAATTACATTTTATTTTGTAGGATTCTGTAAATCCATTTTATTTTGAGATTAGAATCAGTCCGACCACCGGGGCACAGACAGCCTCACACAGAGCAGCTCACACCTTCAATACATTATCTGGGACGATGTGACACCAATTGTTAAACATTCACTTGAGAATGCAACATTTTTAAAAAAAAAGGTTTTGCGACTCACATATGTAAGAGCTGAAACCAACATGGTCTTTCTAAAAGATGAGAGACTTAACAAACATTCTGGGTATTTTTCAATATATAATTTCAAGTTTCATCACACTGTAATCTTTTGCTATAGATTCTGTGTCTTACAATCTTATTTTGGAACCAAAGTCAATATTCCCTTGGTTAGGTACATTGGCGATAGCCTCCCTGTGAGCTTTCGAGGATCTGCCATCTGTTTGACAATCAGAGCGTAAGAAATTCAAGCTTGATCTGCATTCAATAACACTAAGGCAGTGCAGATATTCCTCAGGTCCACATTCCTGCATTTTCCATGACATTGTTCCTTTAACTTTGCTTGGCTAAAGCTGTATTAATAATAAATCTCTCTATGAGGGGCAGCTCAGTGGTTAGCACCGCTGCCTCACAGCGACAGGGACCCGGGTTCGATTCCAGCCTCGGGGCGACGGTCTGTGTGGGGTTTGCAAATTTCTCCCCCGACCACCTGTGTCTGCGTGGGTTTCCTCCGGATGATCCGGTTTCCTCCCACAGTCCAAAGATCTATAGGTGAGGGTGGATAGGCCATGCTAAATTGTCCCGCAGTGCCCAGGGACATGCAGGTTAGGGTGGATAGGCCATGCTAAATTGTCCCGGGTGCCCAGGGATGTGCAGGTTAGGGTGGATTGGTCATGCTAAATTGTCCCCTCGTGCCCAGGGATGTGCAGGTTAGGGTGGATTGGCCATGCTAAATTGTCCCCTCGTGCCCAGGGATATGTAGGTTAGGGTGGATTGGCCATGTTAAATTGTCCCGGGTGCCCAGGCATGTGCAGGTTAGGGTGGATTGGCCATGCTAAATTGTCCCATAGTGCCCAGGGATGTGCAGGTTAGGGTGGATTAGCTATGCTAAATTGTCCCGTAGTGCCCAGGGATGTGCAGGTTAGGGTGGATTGGCCATGCTAAATTGTCCCCTCGTGCCCAGGGAGTGCTCAGGGATGTGCAGGTTAGGGTGGATTGGCCATGGGAAATTGTCCTGTAGTGCTCAGGGATGTGCAGGTTAGGGTGGATTGGCCATGGGAAATTGTCCTGTAGTGCTCAGGGATGTGCAGGTTAGGGTGGATTGGCCATGGGAAATTGTCCTGTAGTGCTCAGGGATGTGCAGGTTAGGGTGGATTGGCCATGGGAAATTGTCCTGTAGTGCTCAGGGATGTGCAGGTTAGGGTGGATTGGCCATGGGAAATTGTCCTGTAGTGCTCAGGGATGTGCAGGTTAGGGTGGATTGGCCATGGGAAATTGTCCTGTAGTGCCCAGGGATGTGCAGGTTAGGGTGGATTGGCCATGCTAAATTGTCCCATAGTGCTCAGGGATGTGCAGGTTAGGGTGGATTGGCCATGGGAAATTGTCCCCTCGTGCCCAGGGATGTACAGGTTAGGGTGGATTGGCTAAGCTAAATTGTCCCCTCGTGCCCAGAGATGTGCAGGTTTGGGTGGATTGGCCATAATAAATTGTCCCATAGTGCCTAGGGATGTGCAGGTTAGGGTGGATTGGCCATGCTAAATTGTCCCGTGGTGCCCAGGGATATGTACAGGTTAGGGTGGATTGGCCATGCAAAATTGTCCCGTGGTGCCCAGGGATGTGCAGGTTAGGGTGGATTGGCCATGCTAAATTATCCCATAGTGCCCAGGGATGTGCAGGTTAGGGTGGATTGGCAATGCTAAATTGTCCCATAGTGCCCAGGGATGTGCAGGTTAGGGTGGATTGGCTATGCCTAATTGTCCCGTAGTGCCCAGGGATGTGCAGGTTAGGGTGGATTGGCCATGCTAAATTGTCCCGGGTGCCCAGGGATGTGCAGGTTAGGGTGGATTGGCCATGCTAAATTGTCCCATAGTGCCCAGGGGTGTGCAGTTAGGGTGGATTGGCTATGCTAAATTGTCCTGGGTGCCCAGAGATGTGCAGGTTAGGGTGGATTGGTCATGCTAAATTGTCCCATAGTGCTCAGGGATGTGCAGGTTAGGGTGGATTGTCTATGCTAAATTGTCCCGGGTGCCCAAGGATGTGCAGGTTAGGGTGGATTGGTCATGCTAAATTGTCCTCTCATGCCCAGGGATGTGCAGGTTAGGGTGTATTGGCCGTGCTAAATTGTCCCATAGTGCCCAGGAGTGTGCAGTTAGGGTGGATTGGCTATGCTAAATTGTCCCGTAGTGCCCAGGGATATGCAAGTTAGGGTGGATTGGCCATGGGAAATTGTCCCGTAGTGCCCAGGGATATGCAAGTTAGGGTGGATTGGCCATGGTAGATTGTCCTGTAGTGCCCAGGGATGTGCAGGTTAGGGTGGATTGGCCATGGGAAATTGTCCCCTAGTGCCCAGGGATATGCATGTTAGGGTGGATTGGCCATGCTAAATTGTCCCGGGTGCCCAGTGATGTGCAGGTTAGGGTGGATTGGTCATGCTAAATTGTCCCGGGTGCCCCGGGATGTGCAGGTTAGGGTGGATTTGCCATGCTAAATTGTCCCGTAGAGCCCAGGGATGTGCAGGTTAGGGTGGATTGGCCATGCAAAATTGTCCCGGGTGCCCAGGGATGTGCAGGCTAGGGTGGATTGGCCATGCTAAATTGTCCTGTAGTGCCCAGGGATGTGCAGGTTAGGGTGGATTGGCTATGCTAAATTGTCCCATAGTGCCCAGGGACGTGCAGGTTAGGGTGGATTGGCTATGCTAAATTGTCCTGGGTGCCCAGGGATGTGCAGGTTAGGGTGGATTGGCCATGGTAAATTGTCTCATAGTGCCTAGGGATATGCAAGTTAGGGTGGATTGGCCATGGGAAATTGTCCCGTAGTGCCCAGGGATGTGCAGGTTAGGGTGGATTGGC
>NW_025209078.1:3594-9120 GCF_004010195.1 Chiloscyllium plagiosum | reverse complement strand
GGTGGATTGTCCATGCTAAATTGTCCCATAGTGTCCAGGGATGTGCAGGTTAGGGTGGATTGGCTATGCTAAATTGTCCCATAGTGCCCAGGGATGTGCAGGTTAGGGTGGATTGGCCATGCTAAATTGTCCCATAGTGCCCAGGGGTGTGCAGGTTAGGGTGGATTGTCCATGCTAAATTGTCCCATAGTGTCCAGGGATGTGCAGGTTAGGGTGGATTGGCTATGCTAAATTGTCCCATAGTGCCCAGGGATGTGCAGGTTAGGGTGGATTGGCCATGCTAAATTGTCCTGTAGTGTGGAAGCTTCTCTGCATAAAAAGGGCTGGGAAATCTCTTGGAGAGCTGGGTGTTACTTTTAAGTCGGAGGGATTTTTTTGTCAGGCGAAGGCCATCGAGCTATGCAGTTCTAGACTGGTCCATGCCGATGAAAATGGCTGTCCGCGCCAACCCAGTGTCCCTGCCCTTAGCTCATATCCATGTATTTGTCCAACTGCCCTTTCAATGTCGTTAATGTACCCACCTCAACCGCTTCACAGAGTGTGTTCAACCCTATCCATGAATCTCATGATCTTACACCCTTCTATAAGTTCCCCCCCCCCCCCCCCCAGTCTCCTACGCTCTCAAGAGAAAAGTCGTAGTTTGTCGAACATATTCCCTACAACTCAGCCCATTGAGACCAGGCAACATCCTTGTAAGTTCCTTCTGCACACTTTCCAGTTTAATAACCCCCTTCCGATAGCAAGGTGACCGAAACTGAACACGGTACTCCCAAGTGCGGCCTCACCAACGCCCTGTACAACAGCAATGTAACTTCCCAGCTTCTATACCCAATGTCCTGACTGATGAAGGTCGGGAGGTGTGAAGGGATATGGGCCAAAGCTAGGAATATATAGTCACACCTTCATCACTTCGAAAGACAGAAAAGGTACCAGATTCCTCAGAAACACGAGATAATCTGATTGGTTTCCTTTGAGCAGGTACGGCTGAGGGAGTGGGGCCATCTGATTGAGGAGGGTGCAGTTCTGAGGGACGTGGACAGAGTATATGCGGTGGGGGCGCGGAAGCTCAGTGCTTACCACCGCTGCTTCAGGGCGCCAGGGACCTGGGTTCGATTCCAGCCCCGGGGCAACTGTGTGTGTGGAGTGTGCACATTCTCCCTGCGTCTGCGTGGGTTTCCTCCTGCAGTCCAAACACTGTGCAGGTTAGGGTGAAATGGCAGTACTAAATTACCCCCGCCGGCCGCCTCCGTCACCCCCCTCCCTATCTCGGTCACCCCCTCCATATCTCTATCACTGTGGTGGTGTAGGGGCTGGAGGGGCTGACCGAGATAGGGAGGGGGGTAGGGGGCTGGAGGGGATGTCGAGGCTGGAGGGGGTGACAGAGGTAGGGATGGGGTGTAGAGGCTGACAGAGATAGGGAAGGGGTGTAGGGGGTGACAGAGATAGGGAGGGGGTGTAGAGGCTGGGTCGTGAGGAGCCAATGGAGAGACCCGAGGAGATTGGGACATTTTGTAACGGAGCTGACGATGGGTAGAGTGGCTCTCGGTGAGCTCAGCGATAGCTGAACAGAAGGTGAAGTGAGTTTGGTTTCTGGCTGGAGCCACATCGGAACTCTGGCTGTCTCCGTAGATACAGCGCGGGGGGGAACGGTGCCTCTGTGTCGTGAGCGTGTGTCTCTCAAAGTCCCACTCGGACCTGGTGGAGACACCGGGCACAGGCTGGCACCGTGCACGTGTCGCCGATAGCCGACTCTGGCTGTCTCCGTAGATACAGCGCGGGGGGGAAAGGGTGCCTCTGTGTTGTGTGCGTCTGTCTCTCAAAGTCCCACTCGGACCTGGTGGACACACCGGGCACAGGCTGGCACCGTGCACGTGTCGCCGATAGCCGCGCCACCAAGGCTTATCCATCCTCCGACCCGTGGCGAGGGGCTGGTACTGAGGCCTGCGTTGACCCAAACTGACCCCCCCCCCTCCAGAGGCGCCGGATTGTCCGAACGAGGCTAATCGGGAATGTGTGGGACACCAGGTGGGGGCCATTCAGCCCATTGGCATGCCAAGCCATGTGACAGTAGGAAGATGCTTTCATACCCTTCCCCCCTCCACAACCAGCGAGGGTTCAGGGTCAGGGATGTACTGTCTGGGAACGTGGCGGGGGGTAGGGAACATTGCCCTCAGACTTTGGGGTGGGGGCTTGGCATCTAGTTTTTGCTGCTTTGCTATGTTCCATGATGAAGCTGCTCCTAATGCCAGATTGCGGTTGGTGGCATAAGCTGGCACCCATTGCCTTCAGAGGCCAGCAACTGCTTCCCTCAGGCTGGGAGGCCCGAGAGTTCTCTGCTTCACCCCAGACTTCCATTTTGCAGCTTTGATACCCCCCCACCCCTCCTCCTTCCAGCAACACTGCGATTAGCCATAGAGTCTCCTCATCACAGCAGTTCCCTCGACATCCTCGGTCCCCTCTTCCCGTCGCCGGCCGCTCCTCTCGACGCTCCAAGGCAGGGAAAGCTGGGAGGAAGGGTTCCAAACTTTCTGACTGGTCTCGCTTCCCCCCCGCCCCACCACCCCCAGGCCTCCTGCGCCAAGTCGATAGCCTCCTTAATGCGGAAGCTCTCTCACCACTGAAGAACACAGGCCACGTTAGCCCCCTGCCGTGGAGAGGGTGTTTGGCAGAGGGGGGGGGGTGCACCAAAGTTCAAAGCAGTCGCAGAGCCCGGGTGGCTCTGGAGAAGGAGCACGCGGTGCCCACCGACAGCCTGGAGTTGTTCAGGGGGGAGGTGGGCGCCGTGGGGAGTGGAGTGCATTGCATTATTTCCCCCCCCTCCAACTCTATTTCGATTTAATCCCCACCCTCCCCCTTCACTGGTTGGTCACATGGCCTTGCCCTTTGATGCGAAGGGAGCTGCTGGTCACTGGCCACTCGGGTGTTTCCTTTCTTCCTGGTGGTGGGAATTAAATAATGATTTGTACTAAAATAATTTTTTTTTAAAAAATCACGCGACACCGGGTTATGGCCCAGCAGGTTTATTCAGAAATACCAGCCTTCGGAGCTCCTTTGTCAGGCAGCTCCCAAAGCTAGGACTTCCGAATAAATCTGTCGGATGGGAACTTGGGCGTTGCGTGACTTTTCACCTCAGTATTCCCCTCAGGAGCTGCGATCAGCTTCCTCGATGCGCACCTTCAAACGATGAGCTTTCAAAGCTGCTACTGCTGCCTGGGGTTGAAGGAGAGTGCCAGGGGCTGGAGTTGTGGCACTGCCAACAGGAGTGTGCGTGTTTTTTTTTTGGTTCACCCGATTGCGTTGACGGAAAGTGCGTTGCAGGGGAATGACCGGTCAGTTTAATTGACAGCACTGGAGAGGGCGCGTCACACACATATATAATAGAGAGATATATGTATAGAGATATATAGAGATAGACACATATATAATAGAGAGATATATGTATAGAGATATATAGAGATAGACACATATATAATAGAGAGATATATGTATAGAGATATATAGAGATAGACACATATATAAGAGAGAGATATAGAGAGAGACACAGACACATAGATATGTATGTAGATAGATAGAGATAGACATATACAGAGATATATACATATACAATATAGAAATATATATAGAGAGAGAAATAGATTTTATATATATATATATATACACACATATATTACAAAGAGAGAGAGAGGGGCGTTGGTAACCAAGAGTTTGAGGTGTTGAAGGTGACAGGGGATACGTGAAATCCTCTCTCTCTCTCTCTCACACTCGAGACTCCAGCACTGACTGCATGTGCACATACCCACACACACATCCCCCCCCACAACGTTTACAAAATGTTTATTCTATATTGTACAGACCCAAACATTCATTTGCAGTGTTTGCTAAGTAGTGACAAAGGTAATGCTCTGGTTTCACGTATTTGATAAAGACAGCAGCTGGGAAGGTAGTGTTTGGCTGGTCCCCCCCCACAGCCGAGGGGCAGAGGGGAGGGTAAATTGGAATCTTTGATAGGATGACTGTCGCCCTCGGGAGGGGATCCTGGGCACACATCAGGTCCCTCAGTGACTGCTCTGGGGTTTCCACATGGACACATTTATCGTGTGTGTGTGTGTGTGTGTGTGTGTGTGTGTGGGGGGGGGTTAAGGACATAAGGAGCACATGTGGATACACCAGTGTGCAAATACATATGCACATACCTGCACAGCAGCACACACATACAAACACTTTGGCATGCACACATACACACACAAACATGTGCACACAGGCATGTGCACATGCACACACAAACATGCATGCATGTACACTCACATGCACACATATACACGCACGCGCACATGCATGCGCATACATGTACACAAATGTACACACGTATATACATGAACGTGTGTACGCGTACACAAATGTACACATACACGTGCACGCATGCGTGTACATGTACACATGCAAACATGCACACGCATATATGTGCACACGCACACATGCACTCATGTAGACAGGCACATGCACACACCCATGTGCACATACATATTTGCACATGCACTCACATATACATGAGTGCACGCAGGTTGGCATGTGCACATGCATATATGCACATACACATGCATACTTGCACACACATGTACACACGTGCACAAATACATGTACATATATGCACAGTCACGTGCATAAACATGTCACATACATTCAGACATGCACAAACATGCACACATACACAAGCAGGGACATGCACCTGTGCATACACACACCCCCCCCCCCCCCCACCACACCCATGTGTACAACGCCCAGAGCTCCAGACACTGGGCAGCACGGTCGGGTCACAGTAACGATGGGGGTTTAGGAATCCAGAGGGGGCCCACCTCCCACACCCTCGGCGTTGACAATCTGAGAACAGGAAATCAGCATCACGGAAACCCAGACACGCGCGTGTGCACACACACAAACAACGAGCTGCAGTCAGACTGCGGGCCAAGGGATCACCGTGGGACACGCGTGGTTATCCCACCCCACTCCCTGTGGCACACACCCTTCCCCAAGGCCCTTCACGGAAGGGGGTAGCAGAGACCGTCGGGCGACAGCGTGGGCTCTACGCACCAGGAACACCGTGCCCTTCGACGCCAGGACGACGGGAGCCTCTCTCCCTGGATGCTGTCAGCCTCCCTTCGGGGGGTGGGGGCTGATTGCTCGCGCTATCGCCCCAGTCCTCGCGCAGTCGGCCAGGCCACGCGACAGGACTTCGCGTCCCCATCAGGACACTGACGCAAGAGCGCCCCATCGCCAAGGCAACACCAACATGCACCGATTCCCTTCCGGGAGGGGGTGGGGGGTTGGAGGAGGGGGAAATTGCTCCTTGAGTTCGGGCATTCTTGCCATCACGTCCTGACGGAACACCTCTAACGCAGAGTGTCAGTTTTCACCTCTGAAGCCGGGTTAGAGGTCGTTACCGGCCAATCACTGCCACCCAACACGGGCAGAGGAGCCAAGATGGCTGTGTACGGAGGCGTTAGCTCCCTCACTGCGGAGGAAGAGGAG
>NW_025209078.1:735-3534 GCF_004010195.1 Chiloscyllium plagiosum | reverse complement strand
AGGGGGGGGGGGGGTGTGAATCCAGAGGGAGGGAAGGAGCGCAGGTTTGGTCCGACTTGTCTGGGAGGGAGCAGATTCGACCAGAGCTTCCCAAAAGGGGGAAGGGGAGGGAATTGGCGAAATAGTCCGGAGGCTTAAGACTTGGGGTTGGAGGGGGGCGGGGGGGGGGCTGGGAAAGAGATAGATCCATCGCAGCATTCTTTCAATAGGACAGCACAGAGAACAATGGGCCAAATGGCCCAAGCGTTTCTAGGATTGGTTTCGAGGTGGGGGCTCTGGTAATTGGATGCTGTCGCCCCTCCCCCCCCCCCACCATATTGAAGTATCTCCGCCAATCCATCGCCCCTCCAGATCTGGGAGCTCCGACAGTGGCTCGGGTGGGGCTGAGGTGTTGGGGAGCGAGAGGGTCAAGATGGCGGAGGTGTGGGGGACTTCCACCATTGGTGATCGATTCCACCCACCTTCCCCCCCTCCCCCCCCACCCAGGGGTCCGGGGCCAGCAAGAGAGAGAAAGCGAGAGAGAAAGCGAGAGAGGGAGAGCGCGAGGGAGGGCCAGAGAATTTGGGACAAGGGTCAGAGGTCAAAGCAGACGGGGGCTCCGCTAAGGCACCGCCCCAGAGATTGGGAGGTTTCAAGGTGTCAGAGAGTCACACTGCAGCCCTTCCCCACAGCCAGAAATGTAGTTCATGTTTTCTGAGTCCTCGCCCCGCTTCCTCAGACGCTGTAGCGTGATCCCCACGGGGAATCAGCGGTGTTGGGAGGCCGGTGGGGGTTATGCACTAGATCCTTCCGGAAGGCTAAGAGCTGGCTGATCTCCTCTGTGATCGCAGGATCTGGAATATATTCTGTGGAGAGAACAAAGGGTGGAGGGGAGGGATGGGGGGGGAGAACAGATACAGACAAGATTTGAAAGCAAGTCCTGGGGCTGCATCGAAAAGGATAGAGCCAGTTTCTTCCCTCTCCCACCCCCCACCCACGCCACCACTTGAGACTACTGTATGTGCTTGTACCAGCAGAGGGAGTCCACTTCCAGCCTACACAAAAACACACACACTTGTACCAGCAGAGGGAGTCTACTTCAGACCGACACACACACACACACACACACTTGTACCAGCAGAGGGAGTCTACTTCAGACCTCCACACACACACACACTTGTACCAGCAGGGGGAGTCTACTTCAGACCTCCACACACACACACACACACGCGCGCGCACACACACACACTTGTACCAGCAGAGGGAGTCCACTAAGAAGAGGTCATAAGGGATCCATTGTGAACAGCCCGCATCGTTTCAAGTCTCAGTGCCTTTGTCCCCCATCCCAGAAACCTTCACTGCAGGCCCGCTAGGCCTTTCGATAACTCCAAGACTTTAGTTAGGCCACACTAGGAAATCAGGAGAGGGAAGGTGGGTGGGAGGCGGGGTGCTGGTGGTGGACAGGCCCCGAAGTGGTACCACCTGATGGCCAGTTGGGGAATTACCGGCAAATGGCCCCTGTCCGGGGAGTTTGCAGGGACTCTGGGTCTGGCACCGTCCGCAGGGGGTCAGGAAGGTTTCACACCCCCCCAACCCTAACTGTGGGTGGGACGGGGAGGCTGAGGGAAGGGGGCTGTGGGGAACGGTGCAGGGAATTACCTTGCTGCACATGCTGTCATCGCTGCAGCTCTTGTTGTCAGCGTTGGAGACGTCATCTTCAACCTAAGCAGAGAGATGACACATCGGCTTAATCTGTGTCTGACACATCGACAAGGAAAGTTCATGTTCTCCAAACAATGGTCCGAATCCATCAATCGTGTTAAAGCCAAATCGCGTGGAGAAATGGGTGTCACAGCAGAACTGACGGCACGTCACAAATGTTCAAAGAATACTGACAGTGTGGCCCTTCGGCCCAATGACCCCACACCGACCGGCCAAAGAGTAACCCACCCAGTCCCATTCCCCAACCCTATTACTCGACATTTACCCCTGACGACTGCATCCTAACCTGAACATCCCTGGACACTATGGGACAATTTAGCAAGGCCAACCCACCCTAACCAGCACATCCCTGGGCACGACGGGACAATTTAGCATGGCCAATCCACCCTAACCTGCACACCCCTGGGGCACTATGGGACAATTTAGCATGGCCAACCCACCCTCACGGGGCGGGGGGTGGAGAATGTGCAAACCCCATACAGACTGTCTCCCCCGAGGCTGGAATCGAACGCGGGTCCCTGGTGCCTCGGGTCAGCGGCCCGAACAGGGCCCGGCCTGCGGCCGACTTGACCCACCTCGCCATGAGGGAGCGGCAGACACGCACAGCAAGATCCCACCGATTCCTCCGTGCTTCTCGGGGTGGTGACTGACCCTCACTGGCACACTGCAGCGGTAGAGTGCGTGTGCACAGGCACTGACCTGGCCAGTACATGGTTACACTGACGACTGCCTCTCCTATCGGAAACACGCCGCTCCTGATCTCGGGAACGACGCTCGGACCGGGGGCGGTTGGCAAACGGAGGGAGGCACACTGTGACACCTCTCCCTGCCTGAATGGTATCAGGACAGTCATGTGCAGAGGAACCCCGATTATCCGGCATTTCATTAGCCGAATTTTGGATTATCCGGCATTCGACTGTCCGAACAAATACTCCCTGCCCGTGTCGTCCGGATATTTGAAGTTCCTCTGGACAGCACGGAAACAGACCCTTCAGCCTAATCTCGTCCCATTTGCCAGCACCCGGCCCATATCCCTCCAAACCCTTCCTGTTCACATCCCCATCCAGATGCCTTTTAAACGCTGTCATTGTACCAGCC
>NW_025209078.1:0-664 GCF_004010195.1 Chiloscyllium plagiosum | reverse complement strand
TCTGGACTCCCCCACCCCAGGGAAAAGACTTTGCCTATTTACCCTCTCCATGCCCCTCGTGATTTGATAAACCTCTATAAGGTCACCCCTCAGCCTCCGACGCTCCGGGGAAAACAGCCCCAGCCTGTTCAGCCTCTCCCTGTAGCTCAAACCCTCCAACACTCTTGTAAATCCTTTTTGCACCCTTCAAGTTTAACATCCAATTGCAACATTTAAGAGGCATTTGGATGGGTATATGAATAGGAAGGGTTTGGGGGGATATGGGCCGGGTGCTGGCAGGTGGGACTATATTGGGTTGGGATATCTGGTCGGCATGGATGGGTTGGGCCGAAGGGTCTGTTTCCGAGCTGTACATCTCTATGGCTCTATCTTTCCTACACCAGGGAGACCAGACTGGAATGCAGTCTTCCAATAGTGGCCTAACCAATGTCCTGCTACATGACCTCCCAACTCCTATATTCAGTGCTCTGACCAACAAAGGTCACAGCCTCCGGCCCTCGCGACAGCCTGGTAACCCCGGGCACCACCCCCTGCCAGCCTGACCACCCCATGCCTACCCCTTCCAGGGTATCCCTGGGTGTATTCACTCACCTCCCGGTACCATCTCAGCTCACAGAAGATCCGCTCAAAGCACTCGTGCATGTAATTGTACTGCGGGGGGGGA
>NW_025209077.1:8786-15962 GCF_004010195.1 Chiloscyllium plagiosum | reverse complement strand
GGGGGGCAATCTGTGTGTGAAGCTGGAGAACATGAATAAATTGTGATTTGAGAACTTCACATGTGTTTTACTTGGGAGAAGGAGGAGGCACATACAGAATATGAGAAAATGGACTGGGAAACTCTTGAGCAGAATGTGAGCAGGAATTGATGGTTTTGGCTGGTATAAACTTAAACAAGTCCCCAGGTCTGGATGAGTTATATTACAGGCTGCTGTTGGAGAGAAGGGAGGAAAGGCCCTGACCCAATGTTTCAGTAGATTCTGGTCAAAGGAGAGGGGCCAGAGGACTGGAGCGCACTCTTTACAGGAAGGCTGGTGGAGATAGACCAGGGAACTGTAGATCAGTGAGTATCAGATCAGTGTCAGGGAAACTATTGGAGAAAATAGGGTAGGACAAAACTGATCTTCATGTACAGCGGCAATATTTGACCAGGGAGAGTCAGCATGAAGTCATCAGAGGCAAGCCATACCGAACGAATTTTATAGACTTTTTCTTCAAAGAGGTTATTTATATGATTTTTCAGCCAGGCCTTTAACAAAGCCCCATGGTCGAAACTGATAAAGAAAGTACAATCTCATGGTATCAAGGGTAACTAGGTAACTGGCATTCAAATTGTCTTAGTGGCAGGAGACAGAGGGTGGTGGGAGAAAGCTATTTGTGTGACTGGAGACAAGTGTTCCCTGATGCACGACAAGAATCACTGCTGTGTCCCATATTATTTGTGGTATTTATATATGATGTAGATATAAATGAGGGTGGGGTGAGTATGATAAGTAAGTTTGTGTTTGATTCAAAGATTGTCCGGGTTTTTGGCAATAAGGAGGAAGGCCTGATGTTTCAGGAAGATACAGATAAAATGGTCAGATGATCAGATCAATGGCAGATGGAATGCTACCCTGATAAATATGAGGTGATGCACTTTGGACGAAGGAACCAGGCAGGGGAGTACTCAATGAATGGCAGCACACTAGGAAGCTCAGGAAGTGCTTCTCCACACATCCCTGAATGTCACAAGGCAGGGTAATAGGTCAGTTAAGGAGGCACTGGAGATAGTAAGCATAGTGTTTACTCGTCGAAATATCGATTATTAAAGTGAATACAGGACTTTGGTGAGGCCAAGATGGAATAATGCATGCAATTCTGGGAGCCACATTACAGGAAGGACGTGATAGTTCCGGAGGGAGTGCAAGGAGATTCACCGGGATGTTCCCTGGGATGGAGCATATCTGCAATGGAGAGAGGCTGTTTTATCTCGGGTTGTTTACTTTGGAGCAGAGAGGCTGAGTGGGATGTGATTTAGAAGGATAAGATTATGAGTAGCATGGACAGGGTGGATAGACAGCAGCTTTCCCTTTAGTCAGAGGGCGAAGAACAAGGAAGCACACCTTTAAAATGAAGGGTTTGAGGTTGATAGAGAAGTTGACGATTGCTTTTCACCCAGATGGTGTTGGGGTTAGGAGTAAACATCCTGAGAGGGTAGTTGTGACGAGTAACGTCACAACCATTAAAAAGTAGTTAGGCCAGCACTTGAAGTATCATAACATTTATGGCTTTGGAATTCACGTAAGAAAGTGTAACAATGTAAATCGTGCTGCTTTTATGATTGTATAGAGTCGATGCTTCTGTGGTTGTGTGATTTTGGACGCTGAATGCAGTTAGGAAGATTGATCTTCATTTCAAGGGGATTTGAGTCCACGAGTAAGGGTCACTTATTGCAGCTGTACAGGGCCTTAATGAGACCCCATCTCGAACATTGTGCAGTATTGTGTGCAGTTTTGGTCTCCTTACCTCATAAAGGACAAACCTGACATTGAGAAAGTGCAGCGAAGGATGACCAGGCTGATCTCTGAGTTGACAGGCTTGTGTTAGAGCAGAGTTGTTTGACTGGGCTTGTACCCACGGGGTTAAGGAAAATGGGTGGAGATCTCAGTGAAATATATAAAACTCTGAGAAAGTGAGACAGATTGGAAGCATGGATGATAATCCTCCTGGCTGGGAGGACTAAAACAAGGGCCCACAATATTATGTGCAAGCAGGCCACTCTGTACTGAGGTGGGAATAAATGTCTGCACTCAGACACTGGTGAACCTGGGGAATTCTCTAACACATAAGGCTGTGGAAGTTAAGGTTCTGAATATAAGAAAGATTTTCAAGACAAGAAAGGGATGGGGGAGAGCAGGAGAATGTTGTGGAGATAAGGTATTAGATTAGATTAGATTACTTACAGTATGGAAACAGCTCATTTGGTCCAACAAGTCCACACCGACCCGCCGAAGAGCAACCCACCCAGACCCATTCCCTACATTTACCCCTTCACCTAACACTATGGGCAATTTAGCATGGCCAATTCATCTAACCTGCATATCTTTGGACTGTGGGAGGAAACTGGAGTACCCGGCGAAAACCCACGCAGACACGTGGAGAATGTGCAAACTCCACACAGACAGTTGCCTGAGGCGGGAATCAACGATCATTTCAAGTGATTCTCCGATAATACGGCAGCTGCATTCCTGTGGAACACCGCATTATAGAAAACGGTGCAATATAAATAATAGGACCTATGGAGGAAAAGAGGATAATGGGCGAAGCCCCAATAATATCAGGAAAAATCAAAACAAAAATAGGTCAGCCTAACACAAACAATAGCACAGTGTACGTAAATCTTCAAATGATATATTTTAATGTAATAGTGCAGTAAATGTAACACTTTCACACAACAACTGACTACAGCCCTGACCTTTCACCAAACTCTTCACCAGAAAGTGCGCTAGCTGACTGACCACATGATGCCAACGCGGAATTACAGTTCACATCAAGATTCTCCCCCAGCTTAAAATAAAATTCCTTCTCAATGGTGACTGCAATTCCCAGTTTCAGGCTCAGGTTCAAGGTCTGCAGAGGGGATTACATTCCTGTTTTAGCTGAAAGCATTGAGGATGCATTTTGCAGTCAGAGCATCCTGAGGCTGGGATTTGCTGTTCAGCTGGTGCCAGGGAAGGAATCGTGTCCCAGTGATCGTGAGCTCACTTTATAAGGAAAGTTGACAATTCACGAATCGTGTTCAATGAAGTCATGTTTAATAAACACGCGTTATCGGAGAACTGCCTTATCTTGAATGGAGGAGCAAAATTGATGGACCAAAGGATTACAACAGTTTTTTTTTAATTAAATGTCCCTATGTTTAAACATCCTCAGGGATATGAACACTGTATATGGAAAACTGCATTGAGGAGATTTTCTCCATTAACTAGAATGGGAAAAGCTTAATGTGTTGAATGACCTACTCCTTTCCGGATGTTTCTGTGCAGTCTGTGGGAAAGCTTTGTAAATTCTGTCGCAAGCTCTCAGATGTTACGAAGGAGGCCTCTGCAGGGTCAACAGAACTATGTTTTCTATTCCCTTTTCCTATACCGAGGGCTGCTGTTCTGTCAGGTTTTATCCATTAAGACCTTGGAGCAGTTTGATACAATTGGGTGTCTTGCTTGGCCGATTCAGAGAGGATTGAAGAGTTTATCACATGTCTGCGCGTCTGAAGTCACTTTTAGGCCAGACCAGGAAAGCACAGGCGATTCACTTCCTGAAAGTACATTGGGGAAGGCAATTGGTGTTTACAATCGACATTGGCTTCAGGGTCACTGTTACTGACACCAGATTTTAGACACCGATGTTTTATTAATTGTTTTTAACTTCCACCAGCTGCCAGATCTTTAGCCTGGTCTGGATTAGTAATCCAATGACATTTCCACAGCAGCACCATCTCCACATGGGGACCTGTCAGAAACAACACGAAGCAATTTATTTCTGTGCTGCTTGATATCTCTGTCAAAAAGAACTCCCACCAATTTCACTATAGCGACGGGACTGAGCGCATGGTAAATGGTCAGATTGTAATTATTCCTCTCTTAGGGGATGGAACATTGCTGAGTAATTTTCCATATTACCAGGGAGATGTCAGAGTTGGAGCTGGAATGAAACAGCTTCCCCAGGGACACGGCTTGTTGTGCAACAAAAGTCTACAGGAATGGTGTCAGGGCTCATTGCCTTGGCCATGTCTATTGTGTTCAGCTGTTTCTTCATGTCACTTGCAATCAATCGAATTGGGTGAAGACTGGCATCTGTGATTCTGTGGGCACCATAAAGAGGGTGAGGTAGATCATCGAATCAACATTTCTGTTTGAGGATGGTGCAGATACTACATCATTATCTTTTATACTGGTGTACAGAGCTGTTCCATTATTTAGGATTGGGATATTTGTGGAGTAATCTCCTCCAGTAAGTTGTTTAATAGTACATTGACTGTTATAATTGTATGTGGCAGGACGGCAGAACTTCTATCTCAATCTGTTGATCTTGGGATAATTTCAACCTTTCTATCAGGTGTTAGTTCTGCTCTTTGGAATGCAACCACTCAAGGGCGGTAGCTTTAATGGGTTGTCATCAGGTTTGGGTACACATGGTTCTGACTCTGGCATGTTAACCCAGACTTGTCACTGAACCATAGATAGGCTTGATGGTAATGATAGGCTGAGGGATTATCCCAGTGATAAAGGTACAGATGGTGAGTGAACACAATTTTGCTTCTGCTACTGGTGCTTTGATCTACATCATCACATGAATGCCCAGTTTGAGCTGAAATATCTGCATTTCAATTCTACTGAATGATTCCTAATTCACTCCAAGGCCCATTCACCCATCAGCCCTGTACTCAGTGACCTAACCTGGTTTCTGATGCCGCAATACTTCTATTTCCATATTCACAATCTGTTAGGTCTCTCTGTGGTATCTCGCCTCCAATTTGTTACATTACTCAAACTCTTTAACATATTCATCTGCATCTTTTCCATTCCCGTAATGTCATCATCTTTGTTTGATGTGAATGTGTTCCCCTCTGTTTCTCTCCCTGACCATAATTAAGAGCTCTGTAGCGTCAGTGACGACAGCCTTTTGTAATTCCAGAACCAATGAATGGGTCCACCTCTGTTATCATTCACTTTCTGGTATATGGCTCTTCGTGTTGGACAGGACGTTTGAGCAGCTTTGATACACGTCTGTGGAACTTGTTCAAAAACAGAAATTGCTGAAGAAACTAAGCAGCACCGTGTGGAGTGAAAGCAGAGTTAATCTTTCAGGTCCGGTGACCCTTCTACAAAGCTCCCATTTCCTCCAGAAATATTTGTGTTTTTACTTACAGTATCCATAATTATTTGTTTAATGAAAATTTGTTCTGTGCCTATTCATTTCTGTTGAAACTCAGCAGGTGTGGCAGCATCTGCAGAGACATAGAAACAGAGTTAGCGTTTCAAGTCAAGTGTGACACTTCTTCAGAACTGAAAAGGATTGGAAAATTGGCGTTTTAATTCCATGCCAGAGGTGGGGGATGGGTGATGGCGAAAAGAGAGCGTGGCAAAAGATAAATGGGCTTTTACGAGAAGATGATGCAAAACGGATTTAAATTATTATGTGAATGGGGAAACGGATTCTCTCGATTGAGTGCAAGACAAAGAAGACACTACCACACAAGGTCATGGGGAAACCAGGACGGCGAATATATGAAAAATGGAGAAAGGCCATAGTGGGGTTTAGGCTCTGAAGTTATGGGATCCAATATTAACACCAACGGGCTGTAACGTACCAAAGTGTAAAGTGAGGTGTGACTCGAGCTTGGGTTGTGCTTCATTGGAACATTGCAGTAGCCCAGGACTGAAATGTTAGCACAAGAGCAAGTTAGTTTATTGAAATGGGAAGGATTGAGAAGGTCAAGTTTTTTCCTACAGAGTGGGAGTTTTCCTCAAAGCAGTCTCTGTTTGGTCTCCCCAGTGTAAAGGAGATTGCATTGTGAGCAGCAATGAGAGGAGACTGAACTGAAAGAGTACAAGGGAAGCGGGGGGTGAACGGAGTGAGGGCGACAGATCGAGAGATGGGACAGTCACAGTTGAAGTCCCTATCCACTGTATTTAGGGTATTTCTGGTTTGAAGGAAAAATAGGTCACGTCAGGGGCAGCTTATTGGAATGTGGCATCATCAAATGGAAACAACAGAGATGGAGAAACCGGGAGAATGGAGTCAGCCTCTGCTAATCATGTGTTCAGCCACGTGCAGAATCCCCACTGAAAATAACCCAACACCTAAATTGTGGTTTCTGTCTCACATCTGGTCTGAAGTGGGATGTGCAATTAGACCGAGAGGGTTTACATGGGCAGACACTCAAGCAGATATCCCATAATACTCAGCAATTATTGTTTCTGTTCACAAAGAAGGACGTGGTAAGAATATGAATCACCTAATGTTGTCAAAAGCTGTCAAGGATACTACTCAATCACAATTTGATGAGTGTTAGCGTAGGGTCAGATTTAGGATGTTTATTTCAGGGACCAGGAGCAGATGCTGGGCATGACTTTCAGCTGTGCTTCCTGAATTCCCCCCAGAATTCCCTGCCATTGCTGCTCCATCCTCTTCCCTGCTCGTCTCCCCTTCTTGCTTTCAGATTCTCCCCCTCCAATTACAGAGCATATTCTCTTACATTATGCTCCCTCCCCACTTCACCTGAAGCTCTTTGATCGAGTCTACCTTCCCTGCACTAGCATCAAGTTGCGTTTTGTGCTGCTATGTTGCCTCTGGTCCCAGTCTAGCTCCGCCTCTCCATTCTTTTTGTTTTACATCTCCCATTCACATCTCATTCCGGAATGTTTCCTTCTTGGTGAAAACTTTCTTGGAAACGTTATAGAAAGTACCTTTTCCCCTTTGCCCTAAATGCACACTTTGCTGCAAATTTCCAAAAGTGTACTGCGCCTTCATCTCATTCTGCTCAAGGCAACTGCACGCTGACCGTGTGGCATTGGAATTCCCTTTCTTACACGGATCTGGCCAGAGATACGTTTTCACTGTAGAGATCACCAGCCCCTTTTGACAAAGGAATTCAGGTGTTTGTCTTCTTACTGGCACTAGTAAAGGTTGCATGCTGCCTTGGTGTTGAAATATGGAGACAAAAAAAATTACAGTATGAAGTTTGGGCTGAGTGTTCTCTACATGTCATTTTGAATACTTTTTCAACTTTGCAGTGCTTATCTTAAAATGTTTGTTCTTGAAGCTAGTGTCAGATGGAGTGTCGGAGTTTGAGGGGTGACATTATAGAAGCGTATTAAATCATGAGAGGAATGGATAAGGGTAAATAACCA
>NW_025209077.1:0-6206 GCF_004010195.1 Chiloscyllium plagiosum | reverse complement strand
TCACAGAGGGAATGGTCCCTGTGAAATGCTGACAGTAGATGGGCGGGGAAGATGTGTTTGATGGTGCTGTCCTGCTGGATGTGGTGGAAATGGCAGAGGTGATTATGTGAATGTGGATTTGAGTGCAGTAGGAAGTGAGGACAAGGCGAGATCCATCATAGTTCTGGAAAGGAGGGGACGGAGTGAGGGCAGAAGTGAGGGAGATGAGGCAGTCACAGTTGAAGGTCCACCAGAGTGAGGGGATTTCTCGTGAGAGAATAAAGGATGTCATGTAGGAAGCTTCCCACTAGCATGTGGCTTCATCAGACAGAAATGATGGAACTAGAGAAACTGGGAGAGTGGAGTCACTCTCAGCTGATCCTGTGTTCAGCCACATACGGAGGTTCCCCCTGAATGATTGAAAAGAGCCAAGCATTTCAATTGCAGATTTATGTCTTATATCTTGTCTGAAACGGAATGTGAAAATAGACCCAGGTGAAAGTCAGTAGATGTGTGGGGGAGACATTTAAGCAGATACTTCATAATGCTCAGCAATGATTAACTGTACTCAAAAAGAAGGTGATATGAAGATGTGAAGATGAACCACCCAGAAATGCACAAAGGCTGTGAAGGATGCTAATCTATCACAAACTAAAGAATTTAAACTGGTGAGTTGTAGTGTTGGTATTGGGACGCTTATTTTGGGAATCAGAAAAGATTGTATAAAGCAAAATACCAAGAAAAATATCCCAAAGCTGACAAGAAACATGAAAAAATAACCGCAAGAGTTTTCCCATATCGAATACAAAACGTTCATGATGTGTGTGTGAACTTTGCAAGAAAGGCAGGAAAGAATATTTAGGATAACCGGAGGATGAGACTGGGGATTTGGTTTCAGGGAACAGGCAGAGAATTTAAAACGTTGTTTTACCTCATTCCTCACGGGGGAAGTCTCAAAGAGTTTCAATAAATAAACAAAACTATAGTCAGATGAAAGTTCTTGCACTGTCTCCAATAAAAAAAACAAGGCTTTTCTCAAACAGATAATACCAAGGATAAACATGTCATCAGCAATTCATAGCTGGTTTTAACAGAAGTGGTTACAGAGCGACTGGTGGCACTGTGTGAAATATTCCATAATTCTCTGGATGGCAGGAGTGTTCCAGCAAAACCTGAGAACCTCCAATGTGGCGCCTGTCTTCAAGTAGAGAGTGTATCTTCTCGTGTTTAGGTGCTCCCTTTGTCTGAATAGTGGAGCATATTTGAGAGGCTGAATGGCCTCATGACGCACTTTCAACCTGAATGATTTAATAAAAAAGTAAAACTCTGTTTCTTCTTCTGATGTGTTATAGATTGGGGACGAACATTTTGCTGAAATTGAGAATTAATTTGAAAATTATCTGGAACATTGTACAAACGACATCATCCAGAGAATTATTTCTTAGCTCCACCCACAAAGCCTCACTGGATGGCCCTTCAGTTATTTTATCTCTGATTACTGCTGTGATACTCGCCTTAATCAAAAATGAAACTCCCCCTCACCCCTTTCCACCCCGTACCCTGGTACATTAAGCTGCCAGTCCTGTCCCTCCCTGAGCCATGTTTTTGTACTAGATATAATATCCCAGTCCCACATGGCTATCCACGCCCTCAGTTCATCGGTCTTGACTTTCAGCCCTCTTGCATTGAAACAATGCAATTTAATTTAACAGGCATTCCTTGCTCTCTGTCATCTTCCAGCCTGACCTGTCTCATCACTTTTCTGTTTTTGATTACTGTATCTCATTCCAGGCTCGCACTTGCCTCACTGTTGAGGATCCTACGCCGTCCACCACCCCAGCCAATCTAGTTGAAACCCTCCCTTGCAAGACGAGCAAACCTGCCAGTTCAGGTCCAACCTGTCCTCCTTGAATAGGTCACCTTTTCCCCATAAAAGTTCATTGTAATCTAAAAATCTAATCTCTGCTCCTTGCATCAATTCGTTAGCCACGCGTTCATCTCCCATAATGTCCTGTTCTTACACTCACTAGCACGTAAACTGGAAGTAAACCGCAGATTACCACTGTCGTGGTTCTGCCTCATATCCTTTTTTTTCCTAGATCTTTATAATTCCTCTGCAGGACCTCATCACTATTTCTCTCTATGTCATTTGTACTAACGTGCACAATGACTTCTGGCTGCTCCCCTTCCCCTTGAGAACATTCTGCAGACGCTCTGAGACACCCTGGACCCTGGCATGTCGGAGGCTACACACCATCTTGGCTTCCCATTTGCAGTCACAGAATCTCCTGTCTGTCCCTATCACTATCGAGTCTGAATAATAACTTCTGAAGTTATTCTGCTCACACAAGTTTATGACAATAGGGTTCTTTCCTGGAACATTTGGATTTGGCTGAATCCTCTTTCCTTCAGGCAGTGGTGAGATTCCAATGAATTTCATCAGAAATCCTCCATGAGTGGGAAAGAAGAATGGGCTTTTTTTTTAGCTCGCACACATTACTGTGATGCGGGACAGGGAAAGAGAAAGCGAGCAATAGATTGTTCCTTCTCAGATAGATTACATTTTTCTCACTCTAAGTTGAATCAGTAATGTTATCACTCTCCAAACTGAGCCATGTGATCTCTCCTTGAACATTATCTGAACTATATGACTCTTGCACATTCCCTGCTCCCTGTAGGCGTGTCATTATTGATCTCGTGCACAGACCCATATCATTAACAAAAAAAAGGCCCAACTTGATTTGAAGATGTGTTTATATGTGTCAGTGTAATATCAAACTAAAACGTTTAATGTCTTCACAATTTCTGTGTTAAAATGAATGTGTCGTGTTCTTAAACAAATACTAAAATTGTTGGAAAAACTCAGCAGGCGTGGCAGAATGTTTGAAGAGAAATCAGAGTTAACTTTTTGGTTCCAATGACCTTTACTTTGAACCTATAATATTCTTAAATTACTTCCCCAGTTTTATTGTCCAACACAAGAGGAAATATCCATTCGGTATTCAGCAGCTACACTCTCCTAATGATCTTCTATGGTCAACAAAACCTCTGTCATCATCAGGCCTAAACTGCTAATCCTTCATAAAACAGTGCCTTCATCCCAAGGTCGAGTAAGGAGAAACATGTTTGAAAAGTTTGAAAGCAAATTAACTTTTTGTTTTCGGTTTTGGGGATCATAACCTCAAACAGGACATCAGACGTGGTTTCAGCAATGCCTTGTACTGATGCAGAAAAAAACATTGCTAAACCCGATATCCATTGCACAAAGCTGCATCATTCCGTTTACCATCCAAATCACTTGCTACATCTTCAGAGTAACATGATGTGATTCATGTACTAAGACACACAAATCCCTCTGTATCACCAAGTTCTGCATTCTCTCTCAATTTAAATAATTTACTGCTGTTTTGTCGTTTCCCCAAAACACAACGTTCCAGTCACCACATTGTACTGATCTTTTTTGCCCCAGGTATACTGACTGTCCTCCCCCTGTCAAAATCCCATTGCAGATGTTCTGCCTCCACTTGACAACTTATTGATTGTTTAAGCTGGTGAATGAGCAAATTGAGCTCCAGTACATTCAGCCTCTTCATCCAAGGCATTAACCGAGAATGTAAACTGTTGATAAACTCACACTGATCTCCGAAGAATTCCACTAGTTACAGCTTTCCAAGCTGAAAACAAGTGATTACCTCTACTCTGTTTTTCCGGCTAGCTCGCTCCCCTGTTTCTACGTAGCTGCCGAGAAAGATTGTATGGCCTTTTCCTGTGCAGCGTAATTTAGTCAATGGGCGGAATGACTGTATTATATTCCTGTGAAAAGCCATAGAGGGGCAGAATGGCCTCCTCCTGACTCACTGTAACAATTCTGACTGGCTGAATGTGATTTCCTCTCTCTCCCTCTGTAACAGCCTCGAGAGGTGAATTGGAAGAACGACATGTGGGATAGGAGCAGTAGTTGGCCATTTGGCCCCTCCAGCCTGCTGCTCAGTTTAGATACATCATGGCTAGTCTGATTGTACCTGACCATCCCCTTTCCTGTCTGTTCCCAATTAAAATTTACTCTTCTGTCCATCAAAGATCAGTCAAGGTCAGCCTTGAATATCTTCAATGACTCAGTATTCACTGTTCCTGGGGGATGATAGTGCCACAGATCACACATTCCTAAGGATAAAGGAACAACCTTATCGCAACTCACCTCCACTTTTCAGATATAAGGGCACTGCAAATAAGAACAGACGAAGACCTTTCAGCCCCTCAAACCTATCCCACGGTCCCATTGACTCTTCATGAAAATATTTATCAAATACAGCCTCCATTGCACCCTTGGGCTAATATTCCTGCCATCAGAAGGCCATACAGCAAGGAAAATTGAAATCAGGCCATTTTCCCCATCAAGCCTACTTTGCTGTTCAGTCCTGCCTGATATGTTTCTCAACACAATTCCCGCCTTCTCACTGCAACTCTTGATGCATGATCTAATCAAACATTATCTACCTCTGTCTTAAAGACATGACTGTGTCTCTATTTCCTGCATGTGTGTGTATCTGCTTAATCGCAGTAGACAGGATGGTGGTGTTGAATTGTGAGTGTTTTTGTGTATCTTTGTTTAATAACAGGCGACAGGAAGGTCGTGCAGGGTGGTGTGTGTGTGTTTCTGTGTTATTGGTTAATAACGGTAGACAGGATAGTGGTGGTGGGTTGTGAGTGTGTTCTGTTGAAATCTGCTTAATGGCAGGAGACTGGGTGGTGGTCGTGGATTGTGTGCGTGTGTTTCTGTGTATCTCTGTTTAATGACAGGACACAGGGTGGTCGTGGAGGGTGGTGTGTGTCGTTCTGTGCATTTTTGTTTAATAGCAGTCTACAGAATGGTGGTGGTGGGTTGTGAGTGTGTTCTGTTGAAATCTGCTTAATGGCAGGAGACAGGGTGGTGGTGGTAGAATGTGTGCGTGTGTTTCTTTGCATATTTGTTTAATGGCAGGAGACAAGGTGGTGGTGGAGAACTGTGTGTGTGTTTCTGTGCATATCTGTTTAATTGCAGGAGACAGGTCGGTCGTACAGTGATGTGTATGATTCTGTGTATATCTATTTAAAGGCAAGAGACGAGGTTGTGTTGAATTGTTCAGCGTGAGTGTTTCTGTTGTATCTGTTTAAAGGCAGAAGACAGGTTACTGGAAGTGGGTTGTGTATGTGTGTGAATGTGTATGTGTGCGCGTGCACGTGTGTGTGTGTTTCTCTGTATATCTGTGTAATGGCAGGAGGCGGGGTTGTGTGTCTGTGCATTCTGTGCATATCTGTTGAATGGTAGGAGACAGGGTGGTGGTGGACGGTTGTGTCTGCGCGTTTCTGTGTCTATCTGCATAATGGCAGGAGACAGCGTTGTGGTGGAGGGATGTTTGTTGGTGTTTCTGTGCATATCTGTTTAATGGCAGAAGACAGGGTGATCGTGGAGGGTTGTGTGTGTGTGTGTTTCTGTGCATATCTGTTAAATGACAAAAAAGATGGTAGTGGTGCAGAGTGGTGTGTATTTCTGTGTATACCTGTTTAAAGGTAAGAGACAGGGTTGTGGTGGATAGTTCTGCTCGCGTGTTTCCGTGTATATCTGTTTAAAGGCAATACACAGGGTTATGGTGCATAGTTCTGCGTGATTTTTTTTCTGTGTATACCTGTCTCATGGCAGGGGACAGTGTGATGATGGAGGGTTGTTTCTGTTAGTTTCTGTGTATATCTGTTTCAAGGCAGGAGACAGTTTGGTAGTGGAATGCTGTGTGTGTAAGTGTGTGTGTGAGTCTGTGTGTCTGTGTGTGTGAATATTTGTGTGTGCTTCTCTGTATATATGCTTAATGGCAGGACGGAGGGTTATGTGTCTATTTATTCTGTGCATATCTGTATAATGGTAGCAGACAGGGTGGTGGTGGAGGGTTGTGTGTGGATTTTTCTGTGCATATCTGCTTAATGACAGGAGACAGGGTGGTGGTGGAGGGGTGTGTGCATGTGTTTCTGTGTATTTCTGTTTAAGGACAGGAGACAGGGTGGTGTTAAAGGTTTGTGTGCGTGTGTTTCTGTGTATCTTTTTAATGACAAGAAAGAGGGTGATGGTGGACGTAGTGTGTATATCTGTTTATCTGTATATCTGTTTAATGACAGGAGACGGGATGGATGTGGAGTGCTGTGTGTGTGTGTATCTGTATACTGGCAAGAGACAAGGTGATGGTAGAGGGTTGTGT
>NW_025209076.1:8954-15960 GCF_004010195.1 Chiloscyllium plagiosum | reverse complement strand
GAGTTATTTTGACAGATCAGTCTTCTCATCACTCTGTGAGTTATAATGACTGATTAGCGTGAGTCTGCTCTTTCCTGTGAATTATATTGACAGAGTGGGATCAATCCTCTCTTCACTGGGTCTGTGATACTGAGATAGAGGCGTCAGTTTTCTCTTTCCTGGACGAGTTATATTGTCACAGTCGTGTCAGTCAGCTCGTACCTGCGTGTGTAACATTGACAGAGTAAACTCTGCCTGCTCTTCCCTTGATATGTAACATTGACAAAGTGTGGTCAGTCTACTCTTCCCTGGGTGAGTTACTTTGACAGAGTGGGGTCAGTTTCCTCTTCCCTAGGTGGTTTACATTGACAGTGTGGGGTCAGTCTGCTCTTCCCTGACTGAGTTTAATTGACAGAGTGCAGTCAGTCTGCAATTTCCTCGTTGCGTTACGTTGACAGTTCGGTTTGAGTCTACTCTTCTCTGGTGAGTTGCATTGACAGAGTGGGTCAGTGTGTTCTTCACTCGGTGAGTTATATTGATAGACTGAGGTCAGGCTGTTCTTTCCTAGGTGAGTTACTTGACAGAGTGGTGGCTGTGTGTCCTTCGCTGGGTGAGTTGCATGGACAAAGTAGTGTCAGACTGCTCTTAACTGGGAGAGTTACACTGACAGAGTGGCAACAGTCTGCTCTTCTCTGGGTGAGTTACATTGATAGACTTGTCTCAGTCCCCTCGTCGCTGGGTGGGGTTGCATTTTAGGAGTGGCGTCAGTCTGCACTTCCCTAGTTGTTTGACATTGACAGAGTTTGGTCCCTTTCCCAATCCCTGGATGGATTGCACTGGCAGAGTTGTGTCAGCCTGCTCTTCCCTGGGTGTGTACCATTGACGAAGTGGGGTCAGTCGACTCTTCCCTGGGTGAGTTACATTGGCAGAGTTGGGTCAGTCTGCTCTTCCCTGTGTGAGTTACATTGACAGATTGCGGTCAGTCTGCAGTTTCTCGTTGAGTTACATTGACAGACTGGTTTCAGTATCCTCCTCCCTTGGTGAGTTGCACTGACAGAGTGGGTCAGTGTGTTCTCAAATCAGTGAGTTATATTGATAGACCGAGCTCAGGCTGTTGTTTCCTGGAAGAGTTACTTGACAGAGTGATGGCAGTGTGTCCTTCTCTGGGTGAGTTAAATTGACAGAGTCGTTTCTAATTGCTCTTAACTGGGACGGTTACATTGACAGTGTGGCAACAGTCTGCTCTTCTCTGGGTGAGTAACATTGACAGACGTGGGTCAGTCCCCTCGACCCTGGGTGAGTTGCATTGTCGGAGTGGCGTCAGTCTGCACTTCCCTGGTTGTGTTACATTGACAGAGTTTCGTCACTTTGCCAATCCCTCGATGGGTTGCACTGGCAGAGTTGCATCAGCCTGCTCTTCCCTGGTTGAGTAACTTTGTCAGATCGGCGTAGCTCTGCTAAATCCTTGGTAAGTAACATTGACAGAATGGTGTCTGTCTTCTCTTAATTGTGTGAGTTATATTGAGAGTTTAGCGTGAGTCTGCTCTTTCCTGGATGAATTATATTGACAGTGTGGTGTCAATCCTCTCTTCACTGGGTCTGTGACATTGAGATAGAGGCGTCAGTCTTCTCTTTCCTGGGCGAGTTACATTGACACAGTCGTGTCAGTCAGCTCGTACCTGCGTGTGTAAAATTTACAGAGTAGGCACTGTCTGCTCTTCCCTGGGTGAGTTACATTGACAGAGTGGGTTCAGTCTGCAGTTTCCTCGTTGAATTATATTAACAGACTGGTTTCAGTCTCCTCCTCCCTCGGTGAGTTACACTGACAGAGTGGGTCAGTGTGTTCTTAAATCGGTGAGTTATGTTGATAGACTGAACTCAGGCTGTTCGTTCCTGGAAGAGTTACTTGACAGAGTGGCGGCAGTGTGTCCTTCTCTGGGTGAGTTAAATTGACAGAGATTGACAAAGTGGGGTCAGTCTACTCATCCCTGGGTGAGTTACATTGACAGAGTGGGGTCAGTCTGCTCTTCACCGGGTGATTTACATTGACAGTGTGGGGTCCGTCTGCACTTCTCTGCGTGAGTTACATTGACAGAGTGCGGTCGGTCTGCAGTTTCCTCATTGAGTTACATTGACAGACTGGTATGGGTCCACTCTTCCCTGGAGAGTTGCACTGACACAGTGGGCCAGTGTGTTCTTCACTCGTTGCGTTCTGTTGATAGACTGAGCTCAGGCGGTTCTTTCCTGTGTGAGTTGCTTGACAGAGTGGTGGCAGTGTGCCCTTCTCTGGGTGAGTTACATTGAGAGAGTAGTGTCAGATTGATTGTAATTGGGACAGTTAGATTGACAGTGTGGCAAAAGTCTGCTGTTCTCTGGGTGAGTTACATTGACAGACTTGGGTCAGTCCGCTCTCCCCTGGGTGAATTGCATTCACGGAGTAGCGTCAGTCTGCTCATCCCTCATTGTGTTACATTGACAGATTTGGGTCATTTTGCCATTCACTGGATGGATTGCACCGACAGAGTTGCGTCAGCCGATCTTCCTTGGGTGTGTAATATTGACAATGTGGGGTCAGTCTACTCATCCCTGGGTGAGTTACATTGACAGAGTGGGTTCAGTCTGCAGTTTCCTCGTTGAATTACATTAACAGACTGGTTTCAGTCTCCTCCTCCCTCGGTGAGTTACACTGACAGAGTGGGTCAGTGTGTTCTTAAATCGGTGAGTTATGTTGATAGACTGAGCTCAGGCTGTTCGTTCCTTGAAGAGTTACTTGACAGAGTGGCGGCAGTGTGTCCTTCTCTGGGTGAGTTAAATTGACAGAGTAGGCTCAGATTGCTCTTAACTGGGACGGTTACATTGACAGTGTGGCAACAGTCTGCTCTTCTCTGGGTGAGTTACATAAACAGACATGGGTCAGTCCTCTCTTCCTTGGGTGCGATGCATTGACGGAGTCGTGTCCTCTGCTCTTCCCTGCTTGTGTAACATTGACGGAGTCGGCTCTGTCTACTCTTCCTTGGGTGTGTAATATTGACAAAGTGGGGTCAGTCTACTCATCCCTGGGTGAGTTACATTGACAGAGTGGGTCAGTCTGCTCTTCACCGGGTGATTTACATTGACAGTGTGGGGTCCGTCAGCACTTCTCTGCGTGAGTTACATTGACAGAGTGCGGTCGGTCTGCAGTTTCCTCGTTTAGTTACATTGACAGACTGGTATGGATCCACTCTTATCTGAAGAGTTGCTCTGACACAGTGGGTCAGTGTGTTCTTCACTCGTTGCGTTCTGTTGATAGACTGAGCTCAGGCGGTTCTTTACTGTGTGAGTTGCTTGAGAGAGTGGTGGCAGTGTGTCCTTCTCTGGGTGAGTTACATTGAGAGAGTAGTGTGAGACTGATCTCAATTGGGACAGTTAGATTGACAGTGTGGCAAAAGTCTGCTGTTCTCTGGATGAGTTACATTGACAGACTTGGGTCAGTCCGCTCTCCCCTGGGTGAATTGCATCGCGGAGTAGCGTCAGTCTGCTCATCCCTCATTGTGTTACATTGACAGATTTGGGTCATTTTGCCATTCACTGGATGGATTGCACCGACAGAGTTGCGTCAGCCTGCTCTTCCCGGGATGGGTGACTTTGACAGATTTGCGCCAGTCTGCTCTTTCCTTGGTAAGTTGCAATGACAGAGTGGTGTCAGTTTGCTCTTAACTGTATGAGTTATCTTGACAAATTAGCGTCAGTTTGCTCTTTCCTGGATGATATATATTGACAGAGTTGGATCAGTCCTCTCTTCACTAGTCTGTGACATTCAGCTAGAGGCGTCAGTCTGCTCTTTCCTGAGCGAGTTACATTGACACAGTCGTGTCAGTCTGCTCTTCCCTGCGTGTGTAACATTGACAGAGTCGACTCTGCCTGATCATCCCTTTGTGCGAAACATTGACAAAGTGGGGTCAGTCTACTCTTCCCTGGGTGAGTGAAATTGACAGAGTGGGATCAGTATGCTCTTCAACGGGTGATCTACATTGACACTGTGGTTTCAGTCTGCTCTTCCCTGGTTGAGTTTCATTGACAGAGTGCGGTCAGTCTGCAGTTTCCTCTTTGAGTTGCATTGACATACTGGTTGCAGCCTACTCTTCCCTGAGTGAGTTGCACTGACAGCGTGGGCCATTGTGTTCTTCTCTTCGTGAGTTATGTTGATAGGCGACGTTCAGGCTGTTCTTTCCTGCGTGAGTTACTTGACATATGGTGGCAGTGTGTCCTTCTCTGGGTGATTTACATTGACAGAGTAGTGTCAGACTGATCTTAACTGGGACAGTTAGATTGACAGTGTGCCAAAAGTCTGCTGTTCTCTGGGTGAGTTACATTGAAAGACTTGGGTCAGTCCCCTCTCCCCTGGGTGAGTTGCATTCGTTTGTAGCGTCAGTCTGCCCTTACCTGGTTGTGTTACATAGACAGAGTTGGGTAATTTTGTCATTCCATGAATTGGTTGCACTGACAGACTTGTGTCAGCCTGCTGTTCCCTGGGTGAGTTACTTTAATAGATTTGCGTCAGTCTGCTCTCTCCTCGTCGAGTAACCTTGACAGAGTGTGGTCAATTTCCTCTTCTCTGGGTGAGGGATTTAAATTATTGTCAATCTGCTCCTCTCTGGGCGAATTACATTGATAGTGGGTTAGTCTGCTCTTCGCTTGGGTGAGTTTCATTGTCAGAGTCGTGGACGCCTGCTCTTTCGTCATAGAATTAGATTGACTGTGTGGTGTCAGACGGCTATGCCCTGGCTGAGTGACATACACAGTATGTGCACAGTCTGCTTTTCCATAGGCGAGTTACAATTGTAAAGTGAGATCTGTCTGTCCTTCCCTGTGTCATTTGCATTGGCAGAGTGGGATCAGTTGGCTGTTCCTGGCTAAGTTACATTCATAGATCAGGTCCGGTCTGCTCTTACCTGGATGAGTTACTTTGACATCGTGAGGACAGCCTGCTCTTCCCTCGGCAAATTACGTTGACAGAATTGAGTCACTCTGCTCTTCCTTGGTGGAGTGATATTAACATCGTTGAGTCAATCTACTCATCCTTGGGTGAGCTATATTGACAGAATGGGGTCAGCTGGCGCTGCTCTGGGCGAGTTTCATTGACTGCTTGGTGTCAGTCTGCTCTAACCTGGGTGAATAATATTGATAGAGTGGTGTCAGTCTGCTCTTTCCTGTGTGAGTGATATTGACAGGATGTGTCAGACTGCATTTCCTTGCGTGAGTTGCACTAAAATAGTGGGATCAGTCTGCTCATGCCTGGCCGAGTTTTATTTGCAGAGTGGATATAGTCTGCTCTTCCCTGCGTGAATTGCATTGACAGAGTGCCCTTCTCAGTGTGAGTTACTGTCGGAGACATTAGTCCAATAAATGGGAGACATCACAGATCAGATCAGATGAAATTGTCAAGCTGTTTATTGCAAGCGATATCGCTGGAAGCGAAATTGATGAATCTGACACAGAACTGACAGTCTGTACATGTCGATCAAGGATTCTCTTACCCGAGCTGACAATCAAGCCAGATTTTAGAGGAACACTGTACAATGATGTTAATTTGATATGGGGCATATGCAATGCATTTGCTAATTAAGTAATCCAGTTACGCTGGTGATAATTGCAAAGCAGTTATCAGAAGAATATCCTGATTGTAGATGCAATGAGGCATCCTGGCAGCATCAGTCAGTTCGTAGTTGGATCAGACGACTCCAACTCTCTGCAACGGGAGGTATAAATGTCCCTTTTAAAGCAGTAAGGTGTTTCCATTGTTTCTCACCTGTGAGCGAGATATTCTGGTGCCTTCCTGTCCGACCTATCCTTTGCGTGGCTTTGATATCACTGGAGTATGAAACTGCCCTTTCAGCTTTGGGACAGCTGTGTTGATAGTGTCCATGAAGATTATTGTAAGTTCGTCTTGGGAAGTGTATTCCCTGGTGTGCGAGTGACTATGCTCATGCCTGGTCTCTCTTGACAGCTTGTTTGGTCACTGCTGAGGCATTCTGGGTGTTTTTTGTGTGGTTTGGATAGGCTTGATTTCTTGTGTTCTTTGTGGTCATGCTGTGGATAGGCAGGCTGGCAGATCGTTACCCACAGTTCTCCCCTTTGTGTTGGTAGTTTTTAAGGGCGGCATGAGAAATGGCAATGTAATCGGATTCGGGGTGAATTTCGTGTGTGGGGTCGTCCGACAACTGACAGATAGACTTTGGTGTCTGAGTCCGACTCAGCAGAGGTTGTTTCAGAGATAGGGATGTTCCTTCAGTGGACCTGCACTAGCTGAGTGGTGAAGGGGACGAAGGGCAGGAGTATGTCACACAGGCGTTAACAACGAAGTCGGATGGCCCTGGAAAGTGCCACAATTGTGGCAATGCTGCATTGCGCTGTTGACCGGAGCACTGCGGTACTTAGGAGCAGGAAGTCAGTACACTGGCTCGAGCCAGCACCCCTTCCAGAGGGTTGTGTGCATTTTAAACAGATGGATTCTGTTGGTGGTCCCTGTTTAATGGTGCCAGCAATCATGAGGGTTGGCGGTTCATGCGAATGATTGTAGGCTAGGTAAAGCAACACTTTAAATTGGTCCAGGTTGTAGGCCTCTGCTGGCTGTTGTCCCCATAGTTGGGAATTTCTGGTGGTATTTTGAATGAGGTGACGTCAGGGGACCTGCCTGTTTCCAGTCACCACTCACACATGTCAGAAACGTTGAAGGAGATAGAAGCTAAGGGAATGTCCCCATGAGAGTGGACGGTGACCCTAATGCAGAGTCAGCAGTGGGTCTGATTAAATCGCTGAGCATACCCATGTGTCATCCTCAGGAAAGTGTTGGCCCACAAGTTACAGCGATTATTAAATGCCTCACTCCTTGTCACTATTTACTGGCAAGCCACAGTGACATGGGGGACATGTTAGTCTGAGTGCGTTTATGGTGATGGCTGTGTAAAGTGGTTGGATCCATGTTCTGTGTTCAGAGCATTGCCTCTCCTGTCTGATCCCTGTTCATTGGAGGCGGTGCTCTGTTGCA
>NW_025209076.1:0-8695 GCF_004010195.1 Chiloscyllium plagiosum | reverse complement strand
GCAAGGCGTCTGGCCAGGTCAGTCTTGTGTCTTGCGTGATTTTGGTAATTTTCTTATTACGAGTGCCATTCATCCGTTCTGCCATGCCTGATGACTGGAGTTGGTAGCAGATGTGGTGTCGCCACGGTTGTCCTTCGTGCCTCGCTAATACCAGTCGTAAGATAAGCAGTGACGTGAGTCTACCTGTCCATCTCTAGGTTACTGGGGACCCCGAATCTGAGGATGTCATTCCGTCTGAGACATTTTCCGGCTGTCTGTGCATCATCCTTTCTTATGGGGAATACCTCCACCCATTTAGAGAACATATGGATGATGACAAGGACGTGTTGGTAACCTTTTTTTGTGGATGTGAGCAAAGGCAATTTCCAAGTGGCGGAATGGTCCCTCAGGAACTGGTAAGTGGTCATACCTGGCAATGGGCTTTCCTACATTGTTTTGCAGGCAAACGAGGCTTGAGCAGGAGCAGCGAATCCCAGTGATTACCAGGATTGCGTAACAGCCTGTATCATGCCCCTTTTGCACATGTGGCCAGCACTGTGGGCTTTTAAGCCCGGTGTGTGTAGGTTGGTCCTTGGGTAAATGATGTGACCATCGGAGTGTACAAACAGCTGTAGGGAAGGTGACTGCGTGGCCCCAGTGCGGGTCCAAATGTCCTTTTCTTGCAGTGGAGCAGCCTGTTGGGCAGATCGCACCTCCTCCATGGGGTCAGAGAATTCTGGGGCAGTCGCTATTCTGGCGGACTTTTAGGACGTGAATGGTGGGGTGCAGTGCGGCTTCCCAGACTGCTGTGACAGCTGAAGCATTCCAGGGGGTGACAGGGTCAGTGGCAAAGGAATGGGCAGCGCTTCTTATAATCGCTCGGGAAACGGGTAGTAGAACTGATTCCAGGAGGTTGTTGAATAGCACAGCGTGTTGCAATGGCCTCAACTGTTGGCGTGATGAACCCTCTCTGTTTCCTGAGTGTGCCACAATCGTGGACGACCTCGAAGACATACCTGGAGTCAGTGTGAATGTTGGCTGTGTGACCCGTTGCAGTGATGCAAGCTCTAGTGAGTGCGAACAACTCCACAGCCTGTACAGGTGTGCCATCTGGTAGAGCGTTTGATTCCTGGATTGTGAAACGGGTGTACACGGCATACCCTGCCAGTGTGCAATGGTCCAAGCGCCTGAAGGACGACACATCCGTAAAGAGTATGAGGTGAGGGTTTTGTCAAGGTGTTTCAAAGAGTTCAGGACGCGAGGTGATGACATGTTGAACGAGTTGTCAACAGTCATTGTCGTCCACAAAGGCGTTCTGAGTGAGTAGAAGAAGGGTGGCGGGGTTCAAGGCCGGGGCACGCTTTAGGGACAGGTGAGCTTTGGACAGTAAAGCGACCTCATAGCCAGTTCTCCGGGTGGCATCGAAATGTCGGTTTGCTGCTGAATTTAACAGAAGGCAGACCGAATGGTGAACCAAAACAGTGCAAGTGTGATCCAATACGATGGGGTGGCCATTTCTCCTGTTACTGGGGCTGCTGCCACAGCTCTTAAACATGCCAGCATTCCCCTTACAATAGGCAGTAAATGTAAAGAGTAAGAAGCAACAGGGGGCCGCGTGTCCGCATGGAGCTGCATTAAAATTCTGGATGCAAACCCTTCGGATTCATTGACATAGATGAAGAGTGCTGAGCGTAGTCTGGGACCCCCACGGCAGGAGCAATGTCTCGTCGCTGTTTTACGCCTGGTGAATGACTGTTCTATCTTTTGCATCGAGTGCACTTTCGCTGCCTGCTTTGAGCTCCTTGGGGCTCGTCAATTTTTCAGTAGTCTGGGAAACAGTGCCTGCCAATTTACCATTTACAGAAAACCTTGTAGCTGGGTTCTTTGGCAGGCGGGCGAAGCTGAGTAATGGCTGCTATTCGATATTTTGACAGCGCCCTGAGGATTATATTCCAAGTACTGCGCTTTGTATTGGCAGAGTTGCATTTTCTCCATTGAAACCCTATGTCCACCTTCTGCTAAACAGCAGTGTAATGCTACAGTGTCCTGAATGCATGATTTAGCGGAGGTGGAGGCCAGTAACAAATCGTCCACGTACTGGAGGAATGTGCTGTAGCAAGGCAGGTGTTGGGTGGAGAGGGTGCTGTGTACTGCAGCAGTATCGAGTGTGGGGCTCTCCATGTAACCCTTGGGAAGCATCGTCCATGTGTACTGGCAGCTGCTGTACATAATTACAAAAAGGTATTGGCTCTCAGGGGACAATTTAATAGAGAAAAAAGCTGAGCAGAGTTCGATCACAGAAAAAGAAGTGAGGATGCTGGTGAGTATGGAGTTAGTGTCCGGGACTGCTGGGGAACAGGGAATCACAATTGCATTGACAGCCCTCAGATCCTGGACAAAATGCAAGTTTGTTGGTCTCCCGGGTCTATGGATGTTTAGGGTGGGTGTATTACGTAGGCTGGAACCCCTCATACGTAATCCATTACTGTCACGCTGAAACCTCACAATCACACCATCACCATCAGCCTGACACCCTCACACACACTCCATCATTGTCACCTTGACCCCCTCACACTCACTTCATCACTACCACCCTGACCACTTCACACTCACTACATCACCGTCACTCTGACTCCATCACCGGCACACTGACCCTCTCACACTCTCTCCATCACCATCACCCTGACTCCCTCACACTCACTGCATCACCGTTCCCCTGACCGCCTCACACTCACTCCATCACCGTCACACTGATTCCCTCACACTCACTCCTTCATTGTCAACAAGAATGGAAACTATGTGGAGGAAATATATAATCAGTTAAAATGGTTTGCCAGCATGAAACGTGATTGCAAAACAATGGTAGAAATACAGGCACTAGATAAAATGCTGTGAAGAGAGGCCTGTATAAACAGTAGGTTTCCCACTTGTACAGAGACACAGGAACAAACCTCAATTAAAAGGGCTTAGTGATAAGATGCTGTGAGGGGCAGCGCAGATGGAGGGAGTAGATAATGGTAAACAAAGGATGGGATGATGTCAAACGACCTTATGGGGCCAGAGATAGGCATTTGTCACGGACAAGGCCGGATAATTAGAAGTTGTGGGATCAGTCTTAGGGAAATGAGTGACGTAAGCGGGGAGGGCGGGGGGCAAACAATGAAATAAGAAAAAAATGTAGGGACTCAAATTATATAAATATCGAGCGTTTGTCGAATTCGGTGTGTGTTTTGTCCCTGCCTTGTGACATCACACCCACTTGCAAGTGTAAAATAAATGACACTACTGATTCAGATTTTTGTCTCGAACTGAAATTATTGAAGTGAGTGAGCTTTGTTTCTCACAATTGGGGTCTGTCCGGGATTTTCTTCCATCACCGGGGGGAGTGGCTGGCCTTGGACACTGGGAAGACGCGTCCCGTTCCCCATTGAGGAGCGATCTCGTGTCCCAGTTCGATCTGCTCCCTTGGGCGACTGGTACGAATCCCACAAGAGAGACATCTGAATCAGACAGTGATAGGAGCTCGATAGAAGATACGGAGGCAAAGGGGCCAGGCAACTCTGTGCACAGACCAAGGTATGAAAATTGACTTTTAAGTATTGCCTTGGTGGCCGGGATTGAGTTTTAGTAGTTAATAAGGGACGCAATGCGGAAATATTCTGGAATGAACCCTGAGGACCCAGTGGCACAGGGTCTTTTGCAAGTACATTTTGTGACAAAAGCATGGCCAGACATACAGAGAAAGATACAGAAGATAGAAGGGTGGAGTGAAAAACCAGTAGACGAATTGTTGAGAGAGGCACAGAAAGTGTTTGTAAAGAAGGAGGATGAGAGACAAAAACAGAAGGCGAAAATGATGGTAGCTGCGGTTGATGAAGTAATTAAGGGGAGAATGGAAGCAATAGTGAGCAACCGGAGCGGCGGGTGGCAGCATGTCGGACAGAGAGGGAGAGGGAGAGGGAGAGGACAAGGGGGAACACTTGATAGAGGGTTCGGGCGACAGGAGCAGAGATGGAAGTCGCCACAGGCAGGATGTTATTATTGCGGAAAGATAGGGCATTTTAAGCGGGAGTGTCCTGATCTACAAAGGGAAGAAAGGATAATTCTGCTTATGAATTTTGATGAAGAATAGGGGTGTCAGGGATTCTTGCCCTCGGGGGCCCACCAGGAACCCTTGATAAGCATGAAGGTGGGACCCTGTAGGGAAGTGGTAGTCTTCCTAGTAGATACGGGAGCGGCGTGGTCATAGCTGAATTTTAAACCAAAGAAAGCAGAAATGTCAACACGATAAATAACTGTTTCGGGGGTAAAAGGGGAAGGATTTACTGTTCCAGTATTTGAACCTATGATGATAGAAGGTCCTAAGGATAGGGTCACAGGGGAACTGCTGTATATCCCTGATATAGGAAGTAACTTAATTATCCTCTTACGACTGGAGATTGGAATTCAGGAAAAAGAATTATTTGTACTGCTGGCAATGTTGACAGAGGATGCAGAGAGAGAGATAGACCCTATTGTATGGGCTAGAGAAGGGAATCGTGGAAAACTACAGATCTCTCCCCTTTTAATAAATTTAAAACGGAAAAGGGACGTTGTCTGTGAACGACAATATCCTATTTCCATAGAAGGTAAACGAGGACTGCAGCCTGTAAATGCAGGACTGATTAGAGATGGGCTGTTAGAGCCATGTATGTCTCCTTATAATACCCCAATTCTACCAGTGCGGAAATCTGATGGAACTTATCGATTGGTGCAGGATTTGAGGACATTAACTCGAATAGTACAGATCAGGCACCCAGTGGTGCCAAACCCCTACACGTTATGAAGTAAGATCCCTCATGATTGCAGATGGTTTGGTGTGATAGATTTAAAGGATGCCTTTTGGGCTTGTCCATTGGTGGAGGAAAGATTTGGGACTATCCCCTATGAAATCTTATTTGGATTACCTTATCTGGGAACGAATGGAGAATTGTCAATTCCCGAAACTAAGGATCTGTGTTTCAACAAGTATATACTGGGCTTGTCCTGCTCTTTGCCATTCCTCAGGAAACAGGGTTCATTGGCTCAGACTACAACCCCTTGAATTCACTGTTCACCCCATCCGGCCGGGTGATTGGATCTTAGTAAAATCATGGACAGAGACTAAGCTGCAGCCAGACTGGGAAGGGCCGAACCAGGCTCTTTTGACTACCGAAACGGCAATAAGGACGGCGAAGAAAGGCTGGACTCATTACACTCGGATCAAAGGGCCAGTGGACCCTCCAGTTGAGAAAGATGTCTGGACAGCCGAATCAACGCAAGACCCGCTAAAACTCAGACTAAAGAGACTTTGAGTAACTGACTATACAGTGGCGACGCGAGCGCGGGATTATTTCTGTAAGATTGTATGTTAAGTCTTTTTGTGCTTCAGCATGATGATTAGAATACTGGGAATGCTTAGAGTTATGATGCTAGCCCTCTTAGTATTGGGATTTTGTCAAATATCATTTTCATATGTATTATTAACGGTTCCTGAGTCTGAGAATCCACAAGTAATCGACACTGATGCATGCAGTTTAGTAAATTGTGGGGATTAAGATACTCTAAGACAGTACCGCAGCTCAGAGATACATCTTAAGTCATATGGGGATGGTACCTGGTATAATGGTCTCGTCACAGTACACCGGGCCCCCTTCCGACCAGCTCGCGATTGTCCCGATAAAAAGTGTAACCCAATATACCTAGCAATAAGGAAAACCACATGGCACGAAGCAATCTCGGGGGGCGGGGGGCGGCTATGAGAAACAATTAAATGAAAACATTTGGGAAGGATTTCGTGGGCTGTTGTTTTTGAATTAGTGTAGGACAGGGAAAACTGGTAGAATTACTGGATAATGAGATACAACCCTTCACTACTCCCGATGATCCTAAAGTAGTAAAAATTGTAGAGGTAAAAGACTTGAAACAGACCATCGAGATAGAAACTGGGTACGGGGATGCAAATGCCTGGGTTGAATGGGGTTGGAAATCACACGTCGTGTGTGCGCAGGCGAGGTACAAGTCGGTCGAGAGATTTTGGGGCGCTGAAATTATGTACAGAGATTAAGAATGTTACCGAAACGGAGAAGGGAGGGAACTATTCAGCATTAAAGGTCCCCCGAGCGGATCTGTGGTGGTACTGTGGAGGCAAAATATTGAGACCCACGCTACCTCCGGATTGGAGAGGGATATGTGTAATTGTACATTGGCAATTCAATTTACCTTGGCATTTGAGAAGGAAAAGAAAGTAGGGAAAAAGGGAAGGGGTAAGAGATTACTGTTAGATACTTCTTTTGATGACAGGATTTATCTCGACTCGGTTGGAGTCCCAAGGGGAGTACCTGATGAATTCAAGGCTCGTAACCAGATTGCAGCAGGCTTTGAGTCAGCTCTCTTTTGGTGGGTAACGATTAATAAAAATGTAGATTGAATAAATTACATTTTCTATAATCAAAAGCGATTTATAAATTATACAAGAGATGCTGTGAAAGGGATATCAGAACAGCTTGATGCGATAAGTAGAATAGCATGGAAAACAGAATAGCTCTTGATATGATTTTAGCAGAAAAAAGGGTGTGTGTGTGTGTGATGTTAGGAGGAAGCTGTTGTGCCTTTATTCCTAATAATACTGCACCTGATGGTTCAATTACTCGGGCCTTAAGGGGATTGACTACCTTAGCAGAGGAACTGGCTGAGAATTCATGAGTAGACACATCTCTCACGGGATGGCTTGAATCCTGGTATGAAAAATGGAAGGGGGTGGTGGTTTCTATCCTTACTTCCCTGATAGTAATAGTCGGGGTATTGGTGGCCATTGGCTGTTGTATCATACCCTGTATACGAGGGCTCACCCAAAGACTGATTGAAACAGCCTTGATGAAACAGCTGCCCCTAAAAGGGAATCAGGCAGAGGAACTTTATCGACTAAATAATGAGGGGATGAGTGAAACCAAGATGGATGAAATCTCTGGAATGATGCTTGCGAATCTTGGGAACGATGTGTAAAAAAATGCAGAAGATAACAAATGGTAATTAAAAGAAAAAGGGGAAATTGTGGTATATAGGTGAATTAATGTTATTTCTGTTATTATAAGTTCTGATACAGAGTAAATGAATTCACATTAGTTTGGGATTGTTTCGGCCAAGAGCTGAATTAGCAAGAATGAGGAAATATATAATCCGTTAAAAATGGTATGTCAGCATGAGACGTGATTACAAAACAATGATAGAAATACAGACACTAGATAAAATGCAGTGAAGAGAGGCCTGTATAAACAGTAGGTTTCCCACTTATACAGATACACAGGAACAAACCCCAATTAAAAGGGCTTAGTGATAAGATGCTGTGAGGGGCAGCGCAGATGGAGGGAGTAGATAATGGTAAACAATGGATGGGATGACGTCAAACGACCTTATGGGGCCAGAGATAGGCATTTTTCACGGACGAGGCCGGATAAACAGAAATTGTGGGATCAGTCTTAGGGAAATGAGTGACGTAAGCGGGGAGGGCGGGGGGCAAACAATGAAATAAGAAAAACATATGTAGGGACTCAAATTATATAAATATCGAGCGTTTGTCGAATTAGGTGTGTGTTTTGTCCCTGCCTTGTGACATCACACCCACTTGCAAGTGTAAAATAAATGACACTACTAATTCAGATTTTTGTCTCGAACTGAAATTATTGAAGTGAGTGAGCTTTGTTTCTCACAACCCTAACTCCCTTACACTCACTGCGTCACTGTCTCCCTGATCTTCTCACATTCACCCGATCACCCTCACCCTGCCACCCTCACAACGACTCTATCCGCTTCACCATGAGCACCTCACATTTACTGCATTACTCTGGATCTGGCCCACACACACTGCCTCCATCAACCTGACACCATCACAATCCCTCTGTCACCATCACACTGGCCCCCTCACACTCAATCCGTCAGCGTCACCCTGACCCCCTTACACTCACTCCGTCATTCTCACGCTGTCCCCTCACACTCACTCTATCACGGTCACCCTGACTCCCTTACGTTCACTGTCACCGTCATCCTGACCCCTCACACAGACTCTGTCTTCATCATCCCGACGCCCGCACACTGACTCTGTAACACTCACCCTGCCCCCTCATACTCATACTGTCACGCTGAACCCCTCAAACTCAATCCGTCATTGTCACCGTCACTCTTACAGCCTCACACTCACTCTATCATCCTGACACCGTCAGCCTCGCTCTGTCAGTGTGACAATGACCCCTCACATTCATTCTGGCAATATCACTCTGAAGCACTCACATTCACTCGGTCACCCTGACCTCTCCCTTTCACTCTGTCTCTGCTACACTTACACCATCACAATCACTCCATCACCTTTACCATGATCCCCTCATACTCACTCTGTCAACGTTACCCTCACAGGCTTCAACTCAGTATGTCGCTATCACCCTGAACCCGTCACACTCACTCTGCCACCTTCACCCTGAACCCCTCACACTGACTCTGTCAACGTCACCATGACTCCCTTACACTCAGTCTGTCACCTTCACCCTGACCTACTTATACTCACTGCATCATTCTTGAACCCCGCACACTCTGTCCTCACCGTCACCCTGACGCCTTTGCACTCACTCTGTAACACTCACCCTGGCCACCTCATACATACTCCATCACTGTCACTCTGAACCACTTGCACTCACTCTGATAACCT
>NW_025209075.1:15094-15957 GCF_004010195.1 Chiloscyllium plagiosum | reverse complement strand
CAGATATGTGCAAAATGCCTTTAGATTCTCCCTTATCCTTCCTGCCAAGCCTTTTTCCTGCCCCCTCCTGGCTCTCCTCAGACCATTTTTGAGCTCCTTCCTTGCCTGCCTGTAATCATCTAGAGCTGAGCAAGACCCATGCTTCCTCCACCTTATGTAAGCAGCCTTCTTTCTTTTGATGAGAAGCTCCTCCGCTCTCGTCATCCAAGGTTCCTTTATCTTACCCCTTCTTGCCTGTCTCAAAGGAACACATTTGTGCATCACTCGCAACAACCGTTCCTTAAACCGTCTCCACATGTCTATAGTGCCCTTTCCATGGAACAATTGCTCCCAGTCCATGTTTCACAACGCAGTCTGTTAGTATCATAGTTTCCTTTTCCCCAACTAAATAGCCTCCCATTGTGCCTGCTTCTCTCCTTCTCCATAGCTATGTAGAATATGAGGCAGTTGTGCTCACTATCACCAAAATGCTCTCCCACCGCAAGATCTGACACCTGCCCCAGCTCATTGCCGAGCACGAAATCCAAAATGTCCTTTCCCTTCGTCGGCCTGTCAATATACTGAGTTAGGAAACCCTCCTGAACACACCTTACAAAAATAGCTCCTTCCAAACCATCTGCTGGAAGGAGGTCCCAATCAATATTGGGAAAGTTAGTCACCCATTGCAACTACCCTATTCCATTCACACTTTTCCAAAATATGCTGACGTATGCTTTCTTTAATCTCCCTGCTTCTATTGGGGGGCCAGTAGTAAACCCCTAATGAGGTGATTGCTGCCTTACTGTTCCTAATTTCCACCCATACTGACTCAGTAGGCAGACCTTCCTCGATAATGGTAACTTCTGTAGCTGTGATACCCTCTC
>NW_025209075.1:12815-14321 GCF_004010195.1 Chiloscyllium plagiosum | reverse complement strand
TGCTTAGCATGGCTGTCCCACAGTACCTGGGACCCAGTGTGGGGGGAGGGGGAGGGGGGAATGGTGTCTCAGTGGTTAGCACGGCTGTCTCACAGTACCAGGGACCCGGTTTGGGGGAGGGGGGAGGTGGGGGGCATGGAGTCTCAGTGGTTAGCACGGCTGTCTCACAGTACCATGGGCACGGTTTTTCAAATTTCTTGTCATTAATTCCTGAATAATCGACTTTAACAATATTTCTTAAATGTGAACAGTTTTCTCGCTGCTATATATTCCATCGTGAAGGTGATAATTCCAATCTCTTTGTTCACTCCATTCCTGTATAATTGGCACATGGCGTGAAATGATCTGCTCTGATTGCTCTGTAAGAGTCTGAGTTGCTGAATGGCATCATTCTCTTCCTTGTGCACAAAATCGATGGGCTGATGTTTTTCTGGTGTTCCACATCACCATCTCGATGGTCTGCCTGTCCTCCTCCTGTTGATGCGTAAGAGTCGTGAGGGCTTATGCAATCTTCCTGTTGCAGTGTAACTGTTTGAGGGGCTGAAAAAACCTTCTCATATTCCTCCATCACAGCCTGGAGATACTGAACGGTCTCTCCTGAATCACTGATATAGGACTGAGGGAATGATTGGCCTTCTTCTGTTCCCACATACGAGACATGTGAGGTAAACTTCTTCCTCCTTTCCCATAAGAAATCTTATCGTTTGCATCCTTCTCCAATTCCCGTGCAACCGGCTCGACGGGACTGAATATCCTCCTGGTATTCCAGTGCACCAATCTCCAGTCTCTATGTGACGTCTTCCAGTTCCTATGTTACAGACTTGAGGAGGCTGAATAGACTGATCCTATTGCTGCATAACAGGGTACTGCGATGCATGGCCTACTCTGGGCCCAGTGTTATTGACTCGAGGAGCTGACTGGCCTCCTCCCGTAACTGTATATCAGGCTCCAGGGGCAGAATAGTCTCTTCCTGTTCTGGTGTAACAGGGTCAATGTCCTTCGAGACACTACCACCGAATAAATGACAGAAGGTGCTGAACGAGAGAGTGCCCATGTTCTGAAGCACTCTCATCTCCATATCTGACTTACAGAGATTAACCATTAATATAGTCTTTTTTCTGGATAAAGTCCTGAAGCTGAAAGTAACAAAAGAGGTCCCTCCCAGATACCTTATATTCCTGGCTCAGTTGCTCAAAATTCATCATGACCTCCCTGTCAAAAAATTCTCCCAAACAGGAAACTCATCTGGACTCCCAGAGACTAAAGCCAGAATCCATCAATCCCGGCTGGAATCCTACCAATCCTACAATGAGAGTGAAAGCCGAAGTGTTTGTTTTGTAAAGTGCCCTCAACTTGTCCCATCATTCTCCATGCGGTGGCACAGTGGTTAGCACTGCTGCCTCACAGCGCCAGAGACCCGGGTTCAATTCCCGCCTCAGGCGACTGACTGTGTGTAGTTTGCACATTCTCCACGTGTCTGCGTGGGTTTCCTCCGGGTGCTCCGGT
>NW_025209075.1:0-11343 GCF_004010195.1 Chiloscyllium plagiosum | reverse complement strand
GCTGCATTAATCTTTTTGGGATCACGGGTGATAATAGCAGCAATCTTCTTTCTGGCCAAGTACGCCTAATATCTACCTGGTTATCATCATGCTGGAATATCTTCTGTTTCGCAAAGGAAATCTCTCTCTTTGCTCTCTGGGTGAGTGCAGCAATTCAGTGCAGTCCGGAGGGCTGTAATCTGCTGCAATGAAGTTATAGATGGTCTGACAAAATGTGGTGTCTCAGCTCTCTTCAGCCGAGCCTCAAGCATCTGCTGCTGCTCTCCCTTCTGCCACTTCTGAGTCGCCGAGTAAGAAATAATCAAATCCCTTGTATAGGCTTTGGCAGTCTCCCAGAGCACCGTCGGATTACTGGTCGTACACAAGCTAATGTTCCAAAAAATATAAATTCCCCCGAAAAATACTCAATCAATTTGCTTTCTTCAGGAGGAAAGGATCCACGTGCCATTGCCGTGAGCCTGTCCCATCGCCACCATCCTTGACCTCCATGTCCACTGCCACTTGATCAGAAATGGCTATGTTCCCAATTCTACAGGACAGCACCGAATTTTAAAAAAAAGACCAATGGGGCAAACAACATGTCAATCCCAGTATAGCATTTATGTGGGTTAGAAAAAAAGGTGAAGTCCCTGTCTTCAGGCTGAAGACATCTAACACATCCACCAAGCCAGCTACCTGTTCAGATCTACCAGCTGGCTGGGTGGTGGGGAAATACCCGCAAAACCCCTCAACATCCTATCCACCTCGGGGTCTCTACGCCAGTTCAAGTCTTCCCTTAATTGTATGGCTTGCCCCAAGGATCATCAACCTGGAGAGCGGATCTATGTGTAATTTGAGGGGGTGTGCTGGGGGCAATATTAATCAAGGTCCCATATTCCTCTCCATGTATTAAAGCTTTAAGGATCAGAGACCACCCACATTCATTCTTAATTTGTTCAAACAACTGAAGTGGAAGGTTCTTATGATTGAGTATAGAAACTCCTTTACTTGTTGAATTAAACGATGAGAAAACACCCGGCTGAACCTTCCCTGCTGTAACATTAAATGCTTCTTATCAGTTAGATATGCTTCTTGCAGCAAGGCTACAGCAACCCTTTCCTTTTTAAGACTTGAACGTATATTCTTTTTCTCTTAATCGGTGAATGGCTCCCTTTAACATTCCAGGTCCACCATTTAAACGAGCAGTTAGCTGAACCATCCAAAGCAGCCGATGACCCACTTAGAGAAGAACCCAATTTATAGCGCGCCGAGTGAAAGCTGTAAACAATTCGTATAAACGTGAAAATATAACGACAAAAAGAACCAAATCAAAACTTCTAACAACTACTTCTATCATGAACCAACATAGAACACAAATAAGCAGAGACTTTCCCCCTTGCCCACAGGGGACGCTCATACTACCCATTAATCCCCCATGGCTCCTCCTAGCTGAAGCCACTCCCAACCCAGACAAAACAAAGTTAGAAAAACGTTACACGGGGCCTACAACAAGAAAATTAAAAGTGGACATTCAACCCTGTCCCATCCATACTTTCACCCGAGGCAGTCCAGGTGAAACAAAATGTAACCTCGCCCAACCCCCTTTTCCATTCCGTACTAAGAGAGAGAAACTAAAAGCAAATGATAGAAAAAAAAACCAAAATATAATGGGGGGTGAGGAAGAAAGGAGGAGAAAGTAAACGGAAAAATGAGACTTCCACATCCTAAAAAAAAACCCAAAACGAGGTAAACCAGGCAAACCCCAGAGAAAACAAAGGGAACACATTTGTCCATATTATTTGAACCAGACAGTCTATTTTAATGCGTACAGCAAGTCCTTTGCGTTTTCTAGTGAGGTAAAATTAAACACAGACCCGCTATGACTGAACGTAATATTGCTGGATATCTTACCAAGTACAGAATATTCATGTCCCTCAGTCTCCCTTTTTGCCTTACCAAAGGCTTGCCTCTTTCGAATCACAGCCGTAGAAAGGTCTTGGAAAAAAGATAATTCGTGATCCTTTGTAGATCAGAACCTATGGATTCTTCCGCAGAGCTCGATAAACATCCAGCACCTGTTTTTCTCTATCGTGCTGGGGTTGCACTAGGACCAGGCGAGGCGCTGGTCCAATCCGGGCCTGCACACTGCGAACCAGTGGGCCCGCTCGACTCGCACCCTGTTTGCCCTGACGTGGAGCTTCAAAAATTGCGTGAGCCATTGTTCCAAGAAGCTGACGAGCTGGCTTTCTTGTTCCCGTTCCGGCAGCCCGACCAAGCTGATGTTCTTCTGACGGCTTCGATTTTCGAGGTCCTCGACCTGCTCTACCTAACATTCCAGGGCTTTGACCTGACCCACTGAGGATTCTGCCATGGTTTCCAAAGCCACGATTCCCTCTTTCACCTCCACGACGTGTGGCCCAAGACGCTGGATCTCCTGGTCATGCTTCTGCAGCATGGTTGAGATCAGTTCCAGCATGGTTCAGGTCTCCTCCATTGTTGAATCATTCTTCTCTCTCAGGCTCCTGCACTCCGAGACCAGGATCTGCTCCACAAATAAGATCCCTGGGGTGCTCGGGGAGGCCGACGTCACAGCAGCGGGCGTATCCATTGCTGCAGTGCCCTGCTGGTTGTGATACTCGTGGTCATTTTCCCTTAGAAATTTTCCTTAATCACTTAGAATGGCATAGAGCAATACTGGGGATCAAAAGCGACCGATGTTTACCACAATAGGGAAGAAACAGAGGATGAACGCATCACTCTGTCTGGGTTCTGGTGCAGAGATCAGCAGGGCAGTCCCACTGGATCGCTGCCATCTTGGATCTCACGCGAATAATCACTGTTAACAAAGTGTTTTTGAAATGGTTTGAAGATGTTTCTTGTAGGGGGAGACAATGGAGAACCATTTGATGTAATATAGTTAGATATTCAGGTGTATGTTTAAGATTTCAGAACGTGAATAGTAAATAAAATTAAACCAACGCACATCAGGAGGAACATTGGAAATGGAAAGGTAAAAGTGAAGTTGGCCTTCATTTAAAGGAAATTGGAATACCGAAGTAAAGGCGTTCTGCACAGACTGCATGCAGTGCAGATGAGATTATACCTGTGTTCTGTACTGTTTCAAAGAATGAGAGGTGATCTCAGGGGATCTTAGAAAATTCACGCACAGTAGATTGACTAATACAGGGGCATGGAGAAGTGCAGCAGGAAAGGTTAGGGGGAAATCCCAAAATATTCTACAAAAAGATCAATCAGAACAGAATAACCAGGAAACAATTTCGAAACCAATGGGGCTATCTGTGTGTGAAGCTGGTGAACATTGATCGATTGTGACACGAGAGCTTCACACCTGCTTTACTTGGGAGAAGGAGGAGGCATGTAGAGAATTCAAGAAGATGCATTGTGAAGCTCTCGAACAGATTGATATAATATGCAAGTTGGGATTGATGGTTTTGGGTCATGTAAAGTCCAGATGAGTTGTATCTCAGGATGCCGTTGGAGACAAGAGAGGAAATGATCTGACCTAAATGTTAAAGTCGAATCTGACCGCAAAGAAAATGCCAGAGGACGAGAGAACAGCGATGTGTTCCCAAGTTACTGGAAAGGTGGTGGAGATAGACCAGTGTCTGGTGGTGTACCACAGCGAAGGCCTTATTTTACAGGAAGATATAAATGGAATGGTCAGATGGACAGATCAATGGCAGATGGAATGCAAACCTGATAAATATGAGGTGATGCAGTGTGGAAGAAGGAGAGTCATATGGGAGTAGGCAATGATAGGCAGCACACGAGGAAGCTCAGAGCGTGTTTCTCCACATATCCCTGAATGTGACTGGACAGTGTAATATCTAGTTAAGAAAACACATGGGACTGTAGGCACAGAGTTTATTCATCGAGGCAAAATAATATGAGCTAAACATGCGATTGGTTAGGCCATAGATAGAATACTGTGTGCAGTTATGGGTGCCACATTACAGGAAGCGTTTTGCTTTCTCAGTAACATCAGAAGCTATTAGGGTCTCAACAGAATTGAAGGCTTCAGTGGAAGTCTCCTGGCTGCAACTCTCTCTGAATTTTCACTTGAGTTTTTTCTGTACTCGATTGGAGAACTGCATCTGAGAATCTGTGACTGAACTTTCCTTTTTGCCAAGTATGTGTTTATGGGATATTACTGTATCAGACCTCTTAATTAATAATGGTTGCTCTCTCTATCATTGTGATAAGATTTCCAAAAGACTTATTTTTCTGAATACCTGTTTGTTTGCCTGTATTTTAACTTTAGTGTTTAAATAAATTGTGTTTTTCTTAACATCTTGTAGTTTGACCAGTCACATTGCATCTGGAATAGACACTTCACATTTCGTTTAAAATAAGAAAACATTATAGTCTAGACCACTGTATCCAAATAGTTTTGAGGGGCTTTGGTTTTATCCGAAACATATGATTCTTTCCCATCCTGTGAAATTGGTTGGAGGCACTAAATGGGCTATCTTTACTCTTCTCCAATCATTTCATAGACTTCCTCATATTCCTGTGAAACTAGCGTGAGGAGCTGAATAATCTCCTCCTTTTAACTGTGGAAATGTGCAGTCTCTGGCCGTGCTGTTACATGAATGTTACCGATACTTCAACAGCACAAGCCTGAATGTTGTCCAGGTCTTGCTTCACATGGGCACAGACTGGTTCAGGAGCTGAAGGTGACTTTTTTTATGAATATTGCATGATTTTCAGTAAACACCCCCACTTCTCATCTTATGGTGTGGACAAGACATTTATGAAGCAGTTGAAGATGTTTGTTCTGAGGAAGCTACCTTGAGGATCTTTTGCAGACATGTCCAGGACTGCACGGACTTTTGTACACAAACCACAATCATTGTGCTTTATGTTTTAAATCATTCTAACCAGGGAAATTTACAACTCAGTCCCATTCAGTGCAATCCTGCTCAGGCTCCTTGAGACTGTCCTTAGTTAAATGATGCCTTGATGTCAGGGCCGGTCACTCTTCCCTGAGCCCTTGTGTTCACGTCTTTTGCTCATATCAACAGGTCACGGTGTGGGGGCAGGGAGTGTTTTTTTGACCAGTCAGAGCGTTGAGGGCTGTTGTGTGGCAAGGCAGGCTTGTGGGCGTGGGTGTTGGTGGGTGTGGTCGGGGGGATGAGGATAAATGACATACTCCTGTTTGTGATGTTATCACATTCTGCTATTGGAAAGTAGAGGCTGTTATTTTCCTGCAAGCTCAGTAATTGAATTTTACCAGATTAGCTGCACCATCTCTGAGTGAGGAATGGGGGCTGAATTCATAGCGAAACTGGGTCTACAACTTGACCAACAAACGAAGCACAAGTTGCAGAAAGGCGAAGCTCAGTTAAGAGCGATGAGGAGCCTCTTTCATACCCCTGCCTGGTTTTCCAATTACACTTTCAAAACCAGCCCAAACTGGGTTTGACAGTTTTGAGGGGCTGAATGGTCTACTCTGTTTCTGTGCACGCGGTGATAGGAGTAAGTAGTCTCTAATTACTCCTGTCTAGCAGGTTTGATGGGCTGAATGGAACACAGAAACATGGGACTGAGGAACAGGAGTGGGTTATTAGACAATTTGAGCCTTCCCTACCAGAAACTAAGATTGTGGCTGATCAGGTTGTGGTCTCAGCTCCACTTTCCTGTCAGTGTGCCACTTCTCTGTCCAATATTTAACTAACTCAGCGTTGAATAAATGTAAACAAAGAGACATCTCAAACTTGTGGGGAAGAGAATTCCCACTTGAATTGCCTGTTTAGAATTTCTGCTCATTCCTCTTATCGAGTCATATAGAATGCAATTGTGTAAGTGCTGACCGACATCCCATTATGATCGAGTTTGATTTGACAGCATTTGGCTCATATTCCTCTAAACCTCCTTATTCAGATACCCATCAAGATGCCAGACTTCACCACTTCCTCTGGCAGATAATCCCATATGGACACCTCCCTCTGTATGAAAATAATGCGTCTATGTTCCCTTTAAAATATTCCCCTCGTACCTTAAAACAGACCTCCAGTCTGAAAAGCAATCCTCTACCAACCTTTGTCTTCTCCCTTCAATCTAATTTTGTATTCAATTGGCTTGGGTGCGCTGGTTCGTACATGACCTAACCCTACTAATTTGCCTAATATTCAGAATCTTGTCGAACAACTTGTTCCAGTCTGTATGGAAAACATTTACAACACTGCCTTCATCAATCTGCTTTGTCACCACTTTAACAAACTCAGTCAAATTCGTACAACGCGATTTCTCATGCAAAAAGCTATGGTGACTATCCCCAATCAATCCTTGCCTTTGAAAATACATGCAATTGGCTATCCCTCAGAAACCCCTCAAACAACTCACTCACCACTGATGTCTGGCTCACTGTCCAGAGTTCCTTGGGTTGTTGGATAACTGTTTTCTTTTCTACAGCCACTCCTCCATTGGTCACAGCAAATTATCGGTGTAACCAGGTTGATGATATGGCCAATGATATAGGTCTCACAGAGGGTCAGGGTCCCTCGGAAGAGGTCAGGTTGATTTCCGTCATTTGTTAAAATAACAAAATCCTGATGAAAACAAGTTCCTCAAACTATGAAGGAAAGGTGAATGTCAAACAGAATAGAAATTACAAAAATGTACATTGATATTTCCATTTCTAAAAATACTGAGGAACACAAACATACACAGACACACATACAGATACATAGACAGACAAGCACACTCAGACACAGTCAAATACAGACACACTCAAACACACACAGACATGTAAACACAGACACACTCAAACACAGACACAAAAACACAGATACACACACAGACACATGCACAAACAAGTATGCGCACAAACACAGCCAAATGCATGTACTATAGACTGTAAAAAGGTAGAGCAGAAAAAAAGACCATTTGGCCCATCCAGTCTACTGAGCTATTGAACATGGCTGACATGTTTTTCAGGCTAATTCGCCTGCCTTCTCACAACAAGCCTTGATCCCATCATTAAGCATAACTTAACTAGTTATATCCTAAAGACGCTAATGTGTCTCTGTGTGTGTGTACGCGTGTATGAGCATGAGTGTATATGTCTTTGTGTGTCTCTCTTTGTGTATCCGTGTGTGTCTCTGTACGTGTGCATGTGTCTGTGTGACGCTGTGTGCGTGTCTTTGTGCGTGTGTATCTGTGTATGTGTTTCTGTGTGTGCGTATGTGTGTCTCTGTGCATGTGTCTGAGTGTGTGCGTGTGTCTGTGTGTGTGTCTGTCTGCCTGTGTGTGTCTCATGCTATGTGTCTGTATCTCTGTGTGTTTGTGCGCGTGGGTCTGTGTACGCGTATGTGTGTGTTTGCCTAATAGCAGGAGACAGCATTATTGAGGAGAGTTGTTTTTCAGACTGGAGGCCTGTTGTTATGGACTAGGCCAGCTCACTCAAAACATTCTTAAACAGGCAGCGGAGACCATAAATTTACAATTTGTTTCAGTAAGTGAATAGTTAAAATTACCCAGAGTAACCGAGCTAGGTTGACTATCAGATTTTAAAATAGACAAAAAGTAATTCACAAAATTACACAATGAAAGACAAAGAACAGAATAAAGAACCCTACAGAAATCAATCTATTCAAGCTAGACCTAATTAACTGTTCTGAATGTACACAACAGCCCCAATAAGCAAACCCCCCTTAAAAACTGTAAAAGTGGACATATGCTTACCAGTTGAAGTTGGAAGGGCAAAAGGAGAGAGAGACAGAGAGAGAGACAGAGACACAGAAAGAGAGAGAGAGACAGAGAGAGACAGAGAGAAAGACAGAGAGAGAGAGAGAGAGCGAGAGAGAGAGAGACTGTCCACACAGCTGAACTCCAAACTGTTTCTGGACTGAACAGCTCACTATTGCCTCATAGTACCAGGGTGACTGACTGTGTGGAGCTTGCACATTCTCCCTGTGTCTGCATTGGTTTCATCCCACTGTCCAAAGATGTGCAGATTGGGTGAATTGGCCATGCTAAATTGCACATAGTGTCAGGTGCATTCATCAAGGGTCAATGTGGATAGATGGTTCTGGGTGGGTAACTCTTCAGAGGGTTGGTGTTGACTTGTTGGGCAAAAAGGTCGGTTTCTACACTGTAGTTAATCTGATCTATTTGCTAGCAATTTGCCCATATCCTTCTAAATACTTCCTATTAATATACCTATTTGGATGCCTTTTAAATGTTGTAATTATACCAAGCTCCACCACTTCCTCCGGCAGTTCATTATATACACGCTCCACTTTCGAGTGAAAAAGTTGCCCCTGAGCTCCATTTCAAATCTTTCCGCTCTCATATTAAATCTATGCCTTCAAATTTTGGACTTCCAAACATGGGGAAAAGATCTTGTCTACTTACCCTATCCATGCCCTTAATGAATTTATAAACCTCTAGAAAGTACAAATGTGACTCCAACTCAGGGCTTGTGGTTTCAGTCATCCGGGGCTTAAATTCTGAAATTGAATACTGAAACCTCTTCCATCTCGATAAAATCACAATTCTAAACTCATTTTAGTCAACGTGTTCAAACATATTATAAAACACCTCTCAGAGGATTTGAACCCAGAGCTTTGTGGCCAGGGATAGGACCCAACCACTACTCCATAATAGTCCCTAAACTTCCATCATTATTCTCCTGTGTGTTTGTTCAACATGCTGTGACACATATCTGCACCTGAATCCAGACTGTCTGGTCTCGAGCGAGGGACACGTTTAAACAAATTCAGGAATTGGAATAGAATCCAGAGCTCTGCATCAGAGGTAGGGACACTACTGACTACACAAGACCTAAACCATGCCCAAATTTTTAATTTTAAGTGCCAGCTTTCAGTTTGGTATGGATTCATTGAAATCTGGTTCACTTTACTGAATAACACAGTGAGAATAATAACATTGTTTAAAAATGCAAGGTACTTGCCTCAATTGTAGGATGTCGAGTTTATGTGCTCTGCCTTAGAGATAAACTATAAACATCTTTAAATTCTTGCCTATTATTTCCAGTTTAAATAGCTATTATCTGTAGTCTGCAATATGAGGGAATGAAATCCTGCAGACACACTCTGCACTATGAAGGATCTCGAATAGATATCAACACTGAACACCAGAGACAAAGAAAGCACATACTTTCTGGCCTCAAACACCGATCGCTGTTTCCCACCTCTAACGTGTGATTGCCCTCTTCCTAAAACCATTAACTGATACAAGACAGCTGATTACTTTCCAGCCTTTCTTCCCAAGTACTATCACTCACTGGGCAAAAGAATGGCAGATGGAGTATAATGTTGATAAATGCAAGGTATTGTACTTTGGTAAAACAAACAAAGAAAGCACATATACAATGAAAAGTCGAGCCAATGGTAGTGTTGCAGAACAGAACGACCTCGGGTTTCAGGCATAACTCTTTGAAGTTTGCATCATGTGTAGACAGGGTGGTGATGAAGGTGTTTCGCTTGCTGGCCTTCATTATAGACACATAGAGTCATAGAGATGGACTGCGTGGAAACAGACCCTCCGGCCCAGCTCGTCCATGCCGACCAGATACCTTAACCTAATCTCGTTAAATTTGCCAACACGTTGTCCATATCCCTCTGAACCCTTATTATTCATTTACTCATCCGGATGACTTTTAAATACTTTAGTTTTACCAGCTTCCACGACTTCCTCTGGCAACTCATTCCATACGCGCACCATCCTCTATGCAAAAAAAAATACCCCTGAGGTCCCTTTTAAAATTTCGCCTCTCACCATAAACCCATGCCGTCTAGTTGTGGACTCGCCCAACCTAGGGAAAAGACATTGTCTATTTACCATATGCATGCCTCTCATGATTTTATGAACCTCTATAATTCACACACAGAGAAAACAGCCCCACCCTATTTAGGCTCTCCCTACAGCTCAAATGCTCCAGTCCTGGCAAAATCCTTGTCAATCTTTTCTGAACTCTTCCAAGCTTCACAACATCTTTCCAATAGGAATGAGACTAGAATTGCACACAATATTCCAAAAGTGGCCTAGCCAATATACTTTACAGCCTCCCAACTCTTGAACGCCGTGGTCTGAACAATAAAGGAAAGCATACGGAACACCTTCACTATCCTATCTACCTGCAACTCTACTTTCAAGGCACTATGAACATGTACTCCAAGGTCTCTTTGTTCAGCAACATTCCCCGGGACTTTACCATTGAGTCTATGCGTCCTGCTCTGATTTGTTTTTTTTTCCAAAATACGGAACCACGCATTTATCTAAATATATCTCCATCGGCCACTCCTCAATCCATTGGCCCATCTGATCAAGAAACCATTTTACTCTGAGGTAACTTTCTTCATTGTCCACTACATTTCCAATTTTGGTATCACCTGCAAATTTGCTAACTATATCTCCTATGTTCACATCCATATCATTTATATACATGACAAATTGCTGTGGACAGTCCTTTGAGTGCAGGACTTGGGACGGTATGTTCAGGTTGCACAGGACATTCGTGAGGCATGTCCTAGAAGACTGTGTGTGGTTCTGGTCGCCCTGATATATAAAGGATATTATCAAGTTCGGGAGCGTTCAGAAGAGATTTATCAGGATGTTGCTGGGAATGGAGTGTTTGAGTTATAAGGACAGGCTCGATAAACTCGGCCATTATCTACTGGAGCGTAGGAGGCTGAGAGGTAACTTATAGAGGTTTATAATATCATGAGGGGTATCGATAATGTTGAATGGTAGGTGTCTTTTCCCTCGAGTGGGGGATTGTTTTGAGGTAAGAGGAGCACGTTTCTAAAAAGATATGGCGTCATAGAGCTGTATAGCATGGAAACAGGCCCTTTGGTTCAATACGTCCATGCAGACCAGATAGCCAAAATTAATCTCCTCCCATTTGCCAGCATTTGGCCCATTTCTACCAGAACCCTTCTCATTCATCTGCTCATCCAGTTGCCTTTTAAATGGTGTAATTGTGCCAGCCTCCATACCTTCCTCTGGCAACTCATTACACACAACCACCCGCTACATGAAGATGTTGCCCATTGGATCCTTTTATGTCTTTCCCATCTCACCTTAAATCTTTGCCATCTTGTTTTCGACTGCATTACCCTAGGGAAAAGACCTTGGCTCTTCACTCGAACCATTGCACCCATGATTCTAATAACATCTAACATCGACCCTCATCCGCTGATGCTCCAGGGAAAACAGCCTCAACCTATTCAGCCTCACCCTGTAGCTCAAACACTCCAATCCTAGCAACATGGTTGTAAACCCTTTCTGAAACCTTTCAAGTTTCACAACATCCTTCCTACGCAGGTAGATTAGAATTGCATGCAATATTCTAAAAGTGGTCTAAACTATGTCCTG
>NW_025209074.1:15086-15956 GCF_004010195.1 Chiloscyllium plagiosum | reverse complement strand
GCCCTTCTTCAGGAATGCTGCCTGACCTGCTGCTCTTTTCCAGCAACACATTTTTCAGCAGACATCACTGAGTCAGGTTTGTCGTCAGACCAAACAAACGCAACGTTTGAAGCTGATGTGAAGATGGGAAAGTCAGGCTGGGAGTGTGCGATAGCCATGGAGTCACAGAGATGTACAGCGCGGAAACAGACCCTTCGGTCTAACCCGGCCACGCCGACCAGATATCCCAACCCAATCTTGGCAACAAAGTGTACCCTAAATGACCATCTCAGCAAAATAATCATGACTCAGTTGAAGATAAGGCGGGATATTAGTGTGATGATCGAAGTGACAATAATAATCAACAATAATATTAGGGAAAATGGGGTCAAAATGTTCATATTCGTGAGATAATCAATCATTTGAGATAAAGTGGGGGGTCAATGGGGAGAGATGGCGGCCGCTTTACCCACACTGCCCCGCGCGGGTGAAACCGCCCTATTCCGCAGACGAGTAGGCCGCTGGCTCCGCGGAGGGCCGAGCCGGGAGACGCTCCACGGTCCGGTCGCTTACCGATTGCAACTTCGCGATGCCGCTGCCGGTGTTTGGGAGCCCGCCGTGGAGTGGTCCCGCCGCGACCAGCGACGATGCGGCACGTCGCCCTCCTTCCTCTCGGCGGGAAAATGGCGGCCGCGGTGGTGCGGCGGCGCATGCGTCGGTGCCGGCACGGGCGCGCCTGCGCACTGATCGCGGCGCCGGCACCGTCTCCCCTAGAGCGCCTGCGCAAACCCTGGAATTGTTAAACACTCCCAGGGACAGGGGGTTAGATACAGAGTAAAGCTCCCTCTACACCGTCCCCCCACTCCCAGGGACAGGGGGTTAGATACAGAG
>NW_025209074.1:9005-11719 GCF_004010195.1 Chiloscyllium plagiosum | reverse complement strand
GGGACAGGGGGTTAAACACAGAGTAAAGCTCCCTCTACACTGTCACCCCATCAAACACTCCCAGGGACAGGGGGTTAAACACAGAGTAAAGCTCCCTCTACACTGTCACCCCATCAAACACTCCCAGGGACAGGGGGTTAAACACAGAGTAAAGCTCCCTCTACACACTGTCCCCATCAAACACTCCCGGGGACAGGGGGTTAAACACAGAGTAAAACTTCCTCTGCACTGTCACCCCATCAAACAGTCCTCAGGATAGGGGGTTAGATATAGAGTAAAGCTCCCTCTACACTGTCCCCATTAAACACCCCAGGGACGGGAGGTTAGATGCAGAGTAAAGCTCCCTCTACACTATCCCCATCAAATTTTCCCAGGGATGGGAGGTTAGGTACAGAGTAAAGCTTCCTCTACACTGTTCCCATCAAACACTCCCAGGGATAGGGAGTTAGATACAGAGTAAAGCTTTCTCTACATTTCCCCCCATTAAAAACACCCAGGAATAGGGCATTAGATACAGAGTAAAGCTGCCTCTACACTGTTCACATCTAACACTCCCAGGACAGGGACAGCACAGGGTCGGATACAGAGTAAAGCTTCCTCTACACTGTCCCCCCACTTCAAACACTCCCAGGACAGGAACAGCATGGGGTTAGATGCAGAATAAAGTTTCCTCTACACTGTTCCCCCACCAAACACTCCCAGCGAAAGTAGGTTAGATACAGAGTAAAGCTCCCTCTACACTGTCCCCCCCAGTCAAACATTCCCTGGGACAAGGGGTTAGATACAGGATGAAGCTTCCTCTACACCATCCCCCCATCAAACACTCCCAGGACATGGATAGTATGGGGTTAGATACAGAGTAAAGCTCCCTCTACACTGTCCTCATCAAATACTTCCTGTTCGGGGACAGCACAGAGGTAGATACAGAATAAAGCTCCCTCTACACTGTCTCCCCATTAAACATTCCCAGGACGGGGTCAGCACAGGGTTGAATACAGAGTAAAGCTCTCTCTACACACTCCCTGCATCAAACACTGACAGGACAGGGGAGTTATACACAGAGTAAAGCTTCCTCTACATTGTCCTCCATCAAACACTCCATGGTTTACTTGGACTTTAATAAAATAATTGCCAAGGTCATTAGCCGTCCTAAATCCTTGTTTAATTTCCCTTCTGCTTCCCTTATATTTTATTATGGATATTCCAAAGAGAGTCTACAAACAGTTTAAGAGCAGGAGATCAACTCGAGAGAGAGAGAGAGAGAGAGAGAGTAGGGCCCCTTAAAAATCAAGGAGGTTGTGTTTGTGATGAACCTCAGGAGATGGGAGGGCTATTTTGTGTCAGCTTTTACTGTCATAAAAGAACACGCTGGAGGACTCAGGGGAAATGAATATTGGTGTTTTGAAAACAGCTCGCATTACACAAGAGGAAGTGCTGAATGTCTTAGGGAAACATAAAGGTGGAGAAATCTCCGGCCCCTGAACCAGGCCATCCCGAGACTTTGTGGGAAGTCAGGGAGGAAATTGTGGTGAGGGTGGGGAAATATTTCTGCATCGTTTATAACTCAGGGTGAGGGTGTTCAATGATTGGGGAGTGGCCTTTGATTAAGAAGGGATGTCAGGATTAGCCTGGGAACTGCAGACCTGACTTTGGGGGGGGGGGTAAGTTTTTGGCAGTGATTCTGAAAAGACCACACTTGGAGAGGCAGGGAACGATTCAGGAGAGTCAGTGTGTGAGAGAAATTATGTGTGACAAACTTGATTGAGTGTTTGGAGGATGTGACTAAGGAGACTGATGAGACCAGAGCAGTTGATGTGGCTTGCTTGGATAAAACAATTGACAAGCCTCTGTGTGGCAGACTGTTTAGTAAAGTTAGATCCCATGGGGATGCTGGGTGAGCGACTCAACTGGATACAACACTGGCTTAAAGGTAGCAGACAGAGGGCGGTGGTGGAGGGTTGCTTTTCAGACCCGAGGCTCCCCAGGGATCACCAGCTGGGTCCACGGCTGTTGGTCGTTTAAGTAAATAATTTGGACGAGAGTTGGGAAAGGATAGTGAGTACTTTTGCGGATGACACCAAGCTGGGTGGGACAGTGGTTATCCAAGATTACAAAGAGATCGCGATCCATTGGGTTGAGGGGCGGCAGACAGAGTTTAATCTGGATAAATGCGGGGTGTTGCCTTTTGGTAAAACACACAAGGGCAGGACTTCAACGATAAAAGTAAGGCCTTGGGCTGGTGTTGTAGACCAGAGAGACCTGGGGATTCTGGTATCTCATTCTTTGAAATTTGCATCACAAGCAGACAGTGGGGTTACGGAGGCGTTTAGCACACTCGCTTTCATTCCTCAGAGTACAGGGAGTTGGGGACGCCATGTTGAGGTTATACAGGACATTGACGAGGCCTCTTCTGGAAGACGGTGTCCAGCTCCGGTCGCTTTGTTACAGGAAGGAGGTTATTAACCCAGAGAGGGCTCAGAAAAGATTTACAAAGATGTTCCCTGATATGGATAGTTTTGGGGTAGAAGGAGAGGCTGGGGAATCGGGCACCTTCCTCACTGGGGCACAGGAAGTTGAAAGGTGACCTTATGGAGGTTTAAAGAACATAGGTTTGGGCGGCACGGTGGCACAGTGGTTAGCACTGCTGCCTCACAGCGCCTGAGACCCGGGTTCAATTCCCGCCTCAGGCGACTGACTGTGTGGAGTTTGCACGT
>NW_025209074.1:0-2356 GCF_004010195.1 Chiloscyllium plagiosum | reverse complement strand
TCCGGGTGCTCCGGTTTCCTCCCACAGTCCAAAGATGTGCAGGGTCAGGTGAATTGGCCGTGCTAAATTGCCCGTAGTGTTAGGTAAGGGGTAAATGTAGGGGTATGGGTGGGTTTCGCTTCGGCGGGTCGGTGTGGACTTGTTGGGCCGAAGGGCCTGTTTCCACACTGTAATGTAATCTAAAAATCTAATCCTCAACTCAGTCCTCAAAGTGCTCCCTCGAATTCTGAGGCTCTGACCTTCCAATGAATGTAATCCCGGCCCACTCAGCCTCCCCTCAGAAACCAACTCTCTCAACCTAGTGACCCTCCTCTGCTCCCCCTCCCGTGCCAGGACATCCTCTCTCAAGTAAGGAAATCAAATCTGCACGCAGTTCTCCAGGTGCGGCCGTCTCTAGTGCCTTGTACAGCTGTAACCTAACCTCCCTGTTTTAGAACTCAAGCCCTTTCGCAATGAAAGACAAAATTCCATTTGCCTTCCTAATGACCTGTTGTACCTGCAGACCCACCCTCTCTGATTCATGCACGAGGACACCCAGGTGCCTCTGCACAGCAGCGTGCTGCAGTGTTTTACCATTCATATTGTGGGCGGCACGGGTGGGCACAGTGGGTTAGCACTGCAGGCTCACAGCGCCAGAGTCCCGGGTTCAATTCCCGCCTCAGGCGACTCTCCGTGTGGAGTTTGCACGTTCTGCGCGGGTTTCCTCCCGCAATCCAAAAATGTGCAGGTTAGGGTGAATTGGCCGCGCTAAATTGCCCGTAGTGTTAGGTGTAGGGTAGGGGGGGGGTGGGTTGCGCTTCGGTGGGTCGGTGTGGACTTGTTGGGCCGAAGGGCCTGTTTGCACACTGTAATGTAATGATCCTTTTTACTGTCACTTCACATTTATTCAGATTGCACTCCATCTGCCAGGACGTTGCCCACTCACTGGAACTTCCTTGTGTCCCTTTGCAAACTTTCCCAGTCCTCCGCACACTCTGATCTTCGCGTCATCCACAAACTTTGACGTCCGACATGTGGTTCCCCAACTCCAAATCATCCGTGTAAATCCTGAATAATGGGGGTCCCAACACTGATCCCTGATTTTTGCAAGGTTTGTAGCTCAGGTTGAGGTTTAGGGAGTAGGTTTGCTCGCTGAGCTGTAGGTTTGATATCCAGACGTTTCATTACCTGGCTCGGTAACATCATCAGTGGCGACCTCCAAGAGAAGCGAAGCTGTTGTCTCCTGCTTTCTGTTTATATCTTTCTCCTGGATGGGGTTCCTGGGGTTTGTGGTGCTGTCATTTCCTGTTAGTTTTCTGAGGGGTTGATAGATGGCATCTAGATCTATGTGTTTGTTTATGGCGTTGTGGTTGGAGTGCCAGGCCTCTAGGAATTCTCTGGCATGTCTTGGCTTAGCCTGTCCCAGGATAGATGTGTTGTCCCAGTCGAAATGGTGGTTTTATTTTCCTCCGTGTGTAGGGCTACGAGGGAGAGAGGGTCGTGTCTATTTTGATCCCTGAGGTGCACCAGTAGTTACTGATTGCCAACAGGAAAGCACTCGTTCATCCCCACTCTTTGCTGTTGTTATAATTGCTGTTGTTGTTGTAGTTGCTGTTGTAGGAACTGTAGGTGTTGTAATTGTTGTAATTGCTGTTGGTGGTGGTGTTGCTGTTGTTATAATTGCTGTTGTTGTTGTTGTTGCTGTTGTAGTAACTGTAGGTGTTGTAATTGGAAACATCAAAGAAGCGCTTCACAGGAGGCTCCCAAGCACTGATGATGTCGCCTAGCCAGGGGATGAAACGTTTGCAACAAAAACTTCCAGCTCGGCGAACAGAACCACAGCAACGAGCACCCGAGCTACAAATCTTCGCACAAACTTTGATAAAAACTTTTCTTTCCAATTGGAAACTGCCCGTATATCTTTTTTTTTTTCCTGTAGGTCCCAAGTAAGGTGTTCGACAAGGTTCCCCATGGGAGACTGATTAGCAAGGTTAGATCTCGCGGAATACAGGGAGAACTAGCCATTTGGATACAGAACTGGCTCAAAAGTAGAAGACGGGGTGGTGGTGGAAGGTTGCATTTCATACTGGAGGCCTGGGACCAGTGGAGTGTCACAAGGATCGGTGCTGGGTCCTCTACTTTTTGTCATTTACATTAATGATATGGATGTGAGCATAAGAGGTACAGTTAGTCAGTTTGCAGATGACACCAAAATTGGAGGTGTAGTGGACAGCGAAGAGGGTTACCTCAGATTACAACAAGATCTTGACCAGATGGACCAATGGGCTGAGAAGTGGCAGATGGAGTTTAAATCAGATAAATGCGAGGTGCTGCATTTTGGGAAAGCAAATCTTAGCAGGACTTGTACTCTTCATGG
>NW_025209073.1:11167-15954 GCF_004010195.1 Chiloscyllium plagiosum | reverse complement strand
CCACCACTTCCTCTGACAGTTCATTCCATTCATTTACCACCCTCTGAGTGAACAAGTTGCCCCTTAGGTCTCTTTCATATCTTTCCCCTCTCACGCTAAACCTATGCCCTCTAGGTCTGGACTCCCCTACACCAAGCAAAAAACTTTGTCTATTTATCCTATCCATGCCCGACATGATTTTATAAACCTCGATAAAGTCACTCCTCAGCCTATGATGATCCAGGGAATACAGCCGTAGCCTATTCAGCCTCTCCCTGTAGCTCAAATCCTCTAACCCTGGCAACCTCCTTGTAAATCTTTTCTGACCCCTTTCGAGTTTCACAACATCCCTCCGATAGGAAGGAGACCAGAATTGCACGCCATATTCCAACAGTGGCCTAACCCATGTCCAGTCCAGCTGCAGCATGACCTCTCAATGCCTATACTTAAAACTCTGACCAATAAAGGAAAGCATACAAAACGCTGCCTTCATTATCTTACCCACCTGCCACTCTACTCTCACGGAGCTACGAACCTGCACTTCAAAGTCTCTTTGTTCAGCAACTCTCCCTCTTAACTGACCGTTAAGTGTCTCAATCCTGCTCAAATTTGCTTTTCAAAAATGCAGCACCTCGTGTTTATCGAAGTGGAATAGAATTGAAGGTTTTGGGGTGTTTTTGAAACATGCCAGTCACACATACATGGAAGCGAGTTACACGTTGGAATGTAATCGAGAGGGTTCCCGGTGATTCATATAATCCCGACAGTGGGGAAACAAGCCCTTCAGCCCAATAAGACCACACTGACCCTCAGAAGAATAATCCATCCAGATCCATTTCCCCACATTTACCCCTGACTAATGCAACTCACCTACACATCCCTGAATACCATGGGCAGTTTTAGCAGTGTTTGGATTGGATGGTTAATATACAGACTAACTGATCCCCAGGAGTGTGATACAGACTGGAATCTAATCAAAGGATTGAGGTGGCTAATGTGCAGAGCCGCCTTAAACTTGCTAGTCAGTTATAGATTGGAATTATATCAAGGGGATTCCGGATGATTATGTGTAGAATAACAGATACCCCGGAGTGAACTGCAGATTGCATTCAAATTGAGGGGATTGGGCGATTTATAGACAGAACAACGGGATACGAGAGGAGAGAAAGCAGAGGAGAAAGTACCCACCATGGACCAAGTCAACAATGAACTGAGCCAGACAGGATTCAACTGCTGTATGTGGAGGGTTCCATGTGTTCTGAAAGATGGGAGAGAAACAGGCAGATACCCACACTTTCCATGATGTTGCAGTCAAATATCTGAAGGACAGGGAATCCCTAAGCAGAAACGCAGAGTTAAACTCAGTTTAAACTCTCTCCATCACACTTACACAAACACATAGAAACTGAATATAATGTGGAGAAATGTCCATGTGCAGCACAGATTTCCAAACTAACTCAGTGACAGACGAAAACCCCGTTCTCTGCCCAGTCCCCACTTCCGGACCCAGGGAGGTTTTGTCCCTGACCCAAGGCAGGTTTCTGACTGGATATTATTACATAGTAACATGAAGGTATTGAGTGTAACAGTTTGCTACATCCCATCATGTCATCTACTTTGCTGTCAGTGTTTTGTGAATGAAATTGAAAACATTGGCAGGTGCAAGAGAATATTCTGGAAGGTGATTTGCAGTAAGAATAGAAAAAGCTGAATGTTTCTGTGTAAAATGATGAGAAACTCTGAAACAGTATTGTTCAGATGCTACAGCTGATCATGTACGTAAACATCAGTAAATTAACATGACGGTAGTGCCAGCAGATAGGAGGACCCGTGATACATTGATCATTATTGAGATTAGACTGTGTTGGGAACATGAGCTAAACATGAGAGGAAGTGGAATCAAATCAATGGGTTCAGGGTGGTTAATATACAACATGACAGATATCCCGGAGTGAGTTAAGGCATGGAATCTAATTGAGGGGCTCATAGTGGTTTCTATACAGAATAACAGATAGCCCAGGTGAGTTACAGCCTGGAATCTAATCAAGGGGTTCAGGCTGGTTTATGTTACAGAATAACAGATACCCCGGAGTGAGTTAAAGCCTGGAATGTATTCGTGGGGTTCGGGGTAGTTTATATACAGAAAACAGATACCCCCGAGTGAGTTAAGGCATGGAATCTAATTGAGGGGTTCAGGCTTGTTTATGTACAGAATAACAGATAGCCCTGAGTGAGTTAATGCCTGGAATCTAATTGAGGAGTTCAGAGTTGTTTAAAAACAGAATAACAGATGCCACAGAATGAGATGCAGCCTGGAATCCAATCGAAGGGTTCAGGGTGGTTTTTATTCACCATCACAGATACCTGAGAGTGAGTTACAACCTGGAATATAATCGAGGGGTTAAGTGTGGTTTATATACAAAATAACAGAACCCCCGGAGTGAGTTACAGCCTGGAATCTAATCAAGGGGTTCAGGGTAGTTTATATACAGACTAACAGAAAGGCCGGAAAGAGTTACCGCCTGGAATCTAATCGCTGATGTCGGGGTGGATTATGTACAAAATAACACTAGCCCGGAGTGAGTTATATCCTGGAATCTAATTGAGGGGTTCAGGGTGGTTTATATACAGAATAACAGGTACCCCGGAGTTACTTACAGCCTGGAATCTAATCTAGTGATTCAGTGTGGTTTATATACAGAGTAACAGTTACCCCGGAGTGAGTTACAGATTGGAATTTAATCGAGGGGTTCAGTGTGGTTATTTACAGAATAAAAAGATAGCCCGGAGTGATTTACAGCCTTGAATCTAGTCAATGGGTTCCCAATTTAAACCCACAGAAGGTCAGTGTTGGATTTGAGAAACCCTTCAATTAGGGATAAAGCCTAGCCTAGCCTAGCCTGATCAAACGCTGCAAATCTACAATTCAGTGGCTGAGCTCTTTCAGGTTTTGTATATTATGTTTCTCTTATATATTAGGAGCTTCGAAAGTAAGGCAGACCTTACTGGAATGTCACATTCTTTCTCCACATTCACTGTAAACAGGTTCTGTGATTTGCATTTTAATCACCTTCAAAGAGCTGTCTCCATTTCCTATCTCTATTAGCATCAATGAATGGAAATGGCTTTTGACACATTGCCTCCTCTCCCTTGCTGAAATTATTCCTGTCACAAATCAGTCAGACAGACATTTTAGATTTGTCCACAGCCACCATTTTATATCAGCAAAACGATGACATTGAGTTTATATATAAGGAAAAGCAAGAGAGACTGGCAACATCAATACAGTTTGAAAATATATAAAACATTGAACATGCACACAGAATCACAGACACTCCGAATCACACACACAGTGATACAGACACCTTCCAGAAGCTGTCTCCATTTCATATCTTGCAAGGGAATTCATGATATGATGATGCATTCATGCAGGACAGTCAAAAGCTTTTGAAACTTTCCCCATTGTGACAGAAATTCAGCCCCAATCTGAAACTTGGAGATATGTAACAGGACAGAAATGAAACAGCAGCTTTCTGTGTTCCTGCTCCCAATATAACATTTGACCATTTAGTTTATCCGGTCTTCAGTCTAACATCCAACAAGGATCATTTCACAGATCCAATAACAGATCCCCAGGATTGAGTTCCAGACTGGAATCTAATTGAGGGGTTTATGGTTTACATACCGCATATGAGATACCCAGGAGTGAGGGACAGACTGGAATCTAATCGAGGGGTTCAGGGTGGTTTGCATAAAGCATATGAGATACCCAAGAGTGGTACGACAGATTGGAATCTAATTGAGGGGTTCGGGGTAGTTTATATACGGCAGATCAGAGAGCAAGGAGTGAGTTACAGCCTGGAATCTAATCGCGGGGTTCAGGGTGAGTTATATACAGTATAACAGATAGCCAAGCGTGAGTTACAGATTGGAATCTAATCGAGGGGTTCAGAGTGGTTTACATGCAGAATAACAGATAACAAGGAGTGAGTTACAGCCTGGAATCTAATCGCGGGGTTCAGGGTGGTTTATGTACAGAGTAACAGATAGCCCGGAGTGAGTTACTGCCTGAAATCTAATCGCAGGGTTCAGGGTTGTTTATGTACAGAACAACAGATAGCCCGGAGTGAGTTACAGCCTGGAATCGAATTGAGGGGTTTAGGGTTTGAGGCCTAGCCAGGCAGGATTCTGATCAAACGCTGCAAATCATCACACACACACACACACATAGAAACTGAATATAATGTGGAGAAATGTCCATGTGCAGCACTGATTTCCAAACTAACTCAGTGACAGACGAAAACCCCGTTCTGTGCCTAGTCCCCACTTCCAGACCCAGGGAGATTTTGTCCCTGACCCAAGGCAGGTTTCTGACTGGATTTTATTACATAGCAACATGAAGGTATTGAGTGTAACAGTTTGCTACATCCCATCATGTCATCTACCTTGCTGTCAGTGTTTTGTGAATGCTATTGAAAACATTGGCAGGTGCAAGAGAATATTCTGGAAGGTGATTTGCAGTAAGAATAGAAAAAGCTGAATGTTTCTGTGTAAAATGATCAGAAATTTTGAAACAGTATTGTTCAGAACTGAAAGAAAACAGAATTCGCGAAGGCAGAGGTGACATTCTTGGGACATTACATTGGACATGGAAGGTTGACTCCATGGAACATAAAAACGAAGGGCTTTGAGGAATTTCCACGACCATCCTCGAAGAAAGAGGTGCTTAGATTTTTGGAATTAAGAATTAAGAATTAGAGGAAAAGAAATGAAGCCATCTTTTCATTCTGTTGTTTCATGTTTTTTTT
>NW_025209073.1:7737-10346 GCF_004010195.1 Chiloscyllium plagiosum | reverse complement strand
GCGGGTCGGTGTGGAGTTGTTGCACCGAAGGGCCTGTTTCCACACTGTAAGTAATCTAGCCTAATCGGCGTATGAACTCGAACGTTATGATGTTCACAATCCCTAATAGCAGCCACAATGCCTTCCATCTGAAACAGGTAGCCATTCCCACCAGTTTCCACCCTACATAGAGAACACCAGGCTGACACCTCGGAGATGGAACATGCCTTCTTGAGACTTCACACAAGACATATGGCTTCCCTCCTCACCGCGAGTAAATCACGTTAAAGTCCCACGTGTGTATTACGAGGTACAACGTAGAGCAATCTGTCTGTGCAGCCTCTGCTCCAATTGTTCGTCATGTTAGAGCATCAATTAGGAGACAGTGAGGACTGCCCATGCTGGAGAACAGAGTAGACAGTGGTTTGCTGGAAAAGCACAGCAGGAGAGTCGACATTTTGGGCATAAGCCATTCATCAGGATCAGCAACAATTATCCTATTCTGCCCCTGTGTAAGTGCATTGAGGTGGGAATCGCCTCCTATTGTTCCTATATAAGTGGCTCAACTGACTGAATAGCCTCCTCCTGTTCCTGAATAAGTGGCTCAATGGGCTGAATGGGCTCATTCTGTTTCTGCGTAATTGACTCAAAGGACTGACTGACTTCTTCCCTGTCCGGTTGGACAAGGCCAAGGGCCTGACTGGTTACCCTTGGTTCCTGTTTGACAGCTCGATGTGCTGACAAGTGTGATGATGCTGCAACTTCAAGAGGTTATTTGGTCCTGATTTGTTTTAAGAGAGAGATTGAAGGAGCTGGCTAGTTAAGACCACTGGATAAACAGCGAGGGAAGCCTAGGGTTTATTTTAATGCAGCTTGAATGGGTGTGGCCATTAATGCAGCTTGAATGGGTGTGGCCAACTCTCACAGATTAGAATCTCTGGGTTTTCGTTTCTCAATAACATCAGAAAATTTGGGGTCTACACAGAGTTGGAAGCTTCAGTGAATGTCTCCTGGCTGCTACTCTCTCTGAATTTTCTCTTGCTGCTGTTTTCAATTCCTGGGTTGGAGAAATGTTTGTGACATTAGTAATCGCTCCACGATCTATTATTCTGTTAACTTGTCCAATAGAATTACGTTATTCTAAATTCCTCTTTCTTTGGTTTCATTTTATCTTCCGTGTTTAAATAAATGGTGTTTGCTTCAGACCGAGTAGTTTGACCATTCACATTGCATCTGGAACAGACACTTTACATTTCCTTTAAAATACAAAAACATTAGAGTCTAGGTTACCGTCTTCAAATGTTTTCGAGGGTTCTGGTGTGGTCCATCACACTAGACTCCTCTCCTTCCTGAGTAATAGGCTGGAGGCATTGAATGGGCTGTCCCTGTTCTACTCTAATACTGTCAATGGGCTGAATGACTTCCTCATATTCCTGTGAAAACAGCGTGAGCTGCTGAATGAACTCTATTTCACTGTGGCAATGTGCAATGCCAGGCAGTGCTGTTACATGAATGTTACGGACCATTTAACAGCACAAACCTGACTGGTGTCTGGGTCCTGCTGCACATGGACAGAGACCGGTTCAGGAGCTGACGGACGACAAATGTCTGAACATTGGGGAATCTTCAGTGACCATCCCCACTTCTGATCTTATGTTGTGGAGGGTGGGGGCGGGGAGACATTGACGAAGCAGCTAAAGCTGTATGTGAAGAGGAAGCTACCCTGAGGATCTCCCACAGAGGTGACCCAGGTCTGAGATGGTGAACATCTTCCTTTGTGCCATGTTCGACTCCAAACACTGGACAGTTTAGTCTGATTCCCATTAAGTTCAGTTTTGTTAAGCTCCTTGATGTCAACAAAAGCCAACCACTGCCTTGATATCAGGGCCAATCATTTCATGCCTCTGTTTCTGATGTTCTCACATTCTGTTATTGGAGAGTTAGTGGATGTTATTGTCATAAATGTGCAATTACTGAATATTGCAGTCAGGGAGACCAGATGATTTTGTGAGCCATCTCTGGTGAGTATATGGGATGTATTCAGAGTCAGTCTGCGTCTACAGCATGACCAACAAATGAAGCACAAGTTGCTGAGAGGGAAAGCTCTGTGAAGAGAGATGAGGGGCCTCTTTAATACCTGTGCCTGGATTTTCCAATTACATTTCCCAAATCACTTCAAAGCGTGTGTGACAGTCTTGAGAGGCTGAATGGTCTCCTCTGTTTCTGTGCACCAGATTATCGGAGTAAATGGCCTCCAACTGCCCCTGTCTAGCGGTATGAGGTGCTGAATGGAGCACAGAAACATGGGACTGAGGAGCAGGAGTGGGTCGTTAGAGACTTTGAACATTCTCCACCAGGAACTACGATTGTGGCTGATCAGGTTGTGGACTCAGCCCCACTTTCCTGTCTGTATCCCAATATCCTTGACTTGCTTCCCTGTCAAATATTTAGTAATGCAGATTTCAATCAATGTGAACATAGAGGCACAATAAATTTCAAGTGAAGAGAATTCCCACTTGAAAGGTAATTTTAGAATTTTTCGTCATCCTTCTTATAGAATCAGACAGTCCTGCAGAACGGAAACAGACCCGTTAGTCCAACCTGTTCACTCCGATCAGATATCAAATCTG
>NW_025209073.1:0-4901 GCF_004010195.1 Chiloscyllium plagiosum | reverse complement strand
TATTGTTAAACAAATGCAAGATATTTGTCTCAACTGTAGGATGTTGAGTGTATGTGGTGTGCTATCGAAATTAACTATGAACATCTTTAATCGCTATTATCAGAAATCCTGCAGATACACACTGCCCAATGAAGGGTCTCAAATGGATATTTATTACTGAACACCAGAGACGAAAAAAGAGCTTAATTTCTGGTCACAAAACACCGATCAATCTTACCCAACTCTAACATGTGACTCCCCTCTTGCTGGCCGCTGATTATTGTCCAGCCTCTCCTCCCCACTGACTGTGTCTGCAATCTGTCCGTCCTCCCTCTAAAAACACAAGGCAAACCAAGCTCAGGGTCTTTGTGAAAATCAAGGCCGGTTTATGCAGGCATCCTGGAGAGGGATGGGCATTTTAAAATTGAAGGGGGAATGTGAGGTGGCAGTAATATCACACACTGGGCTGAGGGGTGGCAGATGGAGTTTAGTTTCGAATAATGCGAGGTAAATTTGGTAAATCAAAGAAGAGCAGGACCTATACAATTAAAAGTAGAGCCTTTGGCAGTGTTGGAGAACAGAGACCAAGGCGGTCAGATATAATTCTTTAAAATTTGTTTCTCATACAAATAGTGTGGTTAAGAAGGTGTTTCACACAATTAGATTACTTACATTGTGGAAACAGGCCTTTCGGCCCAACCAGTCCACACCGACCCGCCGAAGTGCAACCCACCCAGACCCATTTCCCTACATTTATCCCTTCACCTAACACTACGGGCAATTTTAACTTGGCCAATTCACCTAACCTGCACAGTTTTGGACTGTGGGAGGAAACCGGAGCACCCGGAGGAAACCCACGCAGATACGGGGAGAATGTGCAAACACCACACAGTCAGTCGCCTGAGGCGGGAATTGAACCCGGGTCTCTGGCGCTGTGAGGCAGCAGTGCTAACCACTGTGCCACTGTGCCACCGTGCCGTCCACTTCATTGTCTTCATTGGTCAGACCCTTTGAGTACCGGAATGGGGACGTCATATTGAGGATGTACAGGACATTGGTGAGACCTCTTCTGGAATACTGTGTCCAGTCTGGTCATCCTGCCCGCACATTCCATAGACATACCACCCTCTGGGTGAGAAAGCTGCCCCTTAGATCGCTTTAATATTTCCCCTCTCAGCTTAAAACCTATGCCCTCTAGTTTTGGTCTCGCCCACACTTAGAAAATACCTTGAATATTCACTTTGATATTACTGACCTTGACATTATTAAGCTGGAGACGGTTCAGAACAGATTAACCTGGATGTTGCTGGAAATGGAGGGAGTGAGCTATAAGGAGAGGCTAGATAGGCTGGGACTCTTTTCACTGGAGAGTATGAGGTTAAGGGATAACTTCACAGAAGTTTACAAAATAATGAGGGGTACCGATAAGCTGAAGGGCAGATGTCTTTTCCCTTGAGTTGGGGATTCAAAACTGAGGGATATTTTAAGGTGTGAAGAAAAGGATTTACAAAAGTCATGAGAGGTAATTATTATAGACAGAAGCTGGCTTATGTGTGGAATGAACTTCCAGAGGAAGTGATGAAAGCAGGGACAGTTACAACATTTAAAGGACATTTAGATCAGTACATGGATGAGACATCAGTTTGGATGGTGCTGTGAGCAGCTGCCCGCTCCCTCCCCCTCTCTGAATGAATCTCTGTTGGTTTTCAGCCTCGACCAATGCCTGTGCAGTGGCGTGTGGAGGCCAGCAGAGGGTAGCATTGTGTCACTTTAAGCACCACAGATACTTCCATACCTGCCCCACACAGAGACACACAGAAACACACACGGGGATGGTTAGGACACGGTGAAGCTCATCTGATAACTTAAATGAAACATAAAGAAATGCTCAATTCGCCTCGTAAACTGTTAAAATATGAGTGACAGATCTGCCAAATTCCACTGTTTAAATAAAAACATCAATTTATTTTTTTCACTCTGAAAGTGAACATTTTCCATCAACTATTCACAACTCTGGGACCCACTTTCTCTTAACTACTTATTACCCGACTACAGCTCTACAGCAATACACTGTTTCTGGGTCTTCCATCCTTTCATATCACAGGAGCATGTAAGCTCTCAGTTCAGAACAACATTCACCTCTCTTAAAGGTACAGTACACACTTTCAACTTCATCACATTATACCATGATGAATATAGATAAGTGGAACCTATCCGGATTTCTCTTGCTCAGCAGTTTGTCAATATTTCATCGACTCTGTCGCGTCTATGTCAGGATTTTTGTTGCTCATTGACAGTATGTCGACTCTGTCCGTGGGAATATAGCAGTATTTCACTTGCTCGCACTCTTGCGTGCGTTATAAAGGAGGTGCAGGAACAAAGGGCCCAGGGTGTATATGAGAACAGGTTATTGAAGATGTCAGGACAAGTGAGGAAAGCAGTAACTATCACAGATTAGTTTCAGTATCTGAGCTGTTTACAGGAGGAGGTGTAGGAGGGAGCCTCCGTGCTCCCTTCCTGGGAGGTGGTGGTGACGATGTGTTGGGAGCCCACCCTCCTGCCCACCGAGACCGTGGGGATTCCATTTGTACCAGCTCGACACAAAAGGGAGATTGCATCAGGGCCACGGCCGCTAAGTTGTGTCGGGGGGAAACGGAGCTGCCAGTGGGTTTAAAGTGAGAATTGTCCTTCACTGAACGTTGCTCCTTACTCGGTCGGTGGGATGTGGATGTTTCAGAATCTCCACACGAGGTGTCCCTGTCCTCTCCGGCTCGTACCAGGGTCCTCCCAACATGCAGGGAGAGGGGGGACGTGAGGGAATGGATACCGGCACTCCACCACTCGGCTTGACCCTTATTGTCCTATTCCAAGCAGTTTCTCCTGGAATGGTAGAAAGGGAGGGACTGAGGGAGGGAAGGTGGGAGTGGGTACGTCTGCTGTGAGTGCTGGTGTAGTTGGGGGGAGATATGGTGAGGTGGCTGGAGGGAGTCAGTCCACAGTGTTGTACCCATGCGGTGTTATTAGTGTGGGGGTGAAGTGGAGGGAGGGGGGAGAGAGAGGGAGAGAGAGAAACAGAGAGACAGCGAGAGAGAGAGAGAGAGAGAGAGAAGGTGCAGCATGCGACAGTGAGAGTGGTGGAGCATGAGTCTTGTTCGGGATCGGTGCTATAACAGATATACAGTGAGTGTGAGGGAGCAGAGAGAATACGGTGACCCTTATCCTTAAAGAGCGGGGAAGGTTATTGAAGCATGTCCTGTATTGCTGGACATTTCTTCAGACCACAGATACCGCACTGAGGTAGGTGGTGAGCTCAGACCATGCTTGGTGGGTCTGGTGGTGTGGCCTCCTCTGGAAAGAGAATGGTCTCATTCTGTACGAGCTCATCCACCAGGACCTCCGTGCCCCTGTCGACAAACCGCAGTGTAATTGCCCATTATCTGCCATGCTCGAGGTAAACTGTGCAGGGCAGCTCCGAACTGAGAAAGCTCAACCGTGTGCACATTGGCCTTTTAAAGGTGGCACCACTGCCAGGGTTCACGCAATATCAAGGGATATCCGGGCGATGGTGAGTACCACCCGCTATGATGGTTGGGAGAATCGGGCTGGTATTTAATGAGAGGGACATCATGCGGTGGGGTGGATAGTTAATGAGGTGATTCCGATACGATAGCACCAGGAAACTATCTCAGCTTCATGCGGACGATCCCTCTGTCACACTCAAGGAAAATCAAACAAAGATAAATTATTGGTAGAATCTGCCCAAAAAGTCATAGATTCGGTTCAAAGCAATTCCAGTAACAAAGATGCAGAACAAATGCTCATCCGGCCTCACACCAATATCCCTTTCTCCCGTCTTTCCTGGGAAGACTGGCTCATGTTACAGGATGTCATCGAAGTGTCTACATTTCAGCATTCTGAAATCTAGGAACACATCCTTCCATGACACAGTCTCTCAGTCTCCCTCTCTCTGTCTATACCCCAAACCCCTCCCATGTGGTGATATTTAAACTGATTCCCCCGCCATCTCTCTCTGGCAGTGATGTTCACACCCACAGCACCCCCTGTTCATGGCACAATGGAGATATGGAGCTGTAAATGGGTGGGAGCTGCACATCCTGTCACTTGCAGCATGGGCTGCAAGTTTCACGACACAGCGCTGGGATCTAACACAGTGTTACTGAGGAATGCAGTGGGTTGGTGCACAGAGATCAACATACTGGGAGGGTAATTGCTCTGGATAATAGATCAATGCACTGGGGTGGTGGTCACACAGTCCTACATGCTGGGTGGGTAATTGCTCTTGGTTTACAGATCAATGCACTGGGGTGGTGTACACAGTCCTACATGCTGGGAGAGTAATTGCTCCTGGTTTACAAATCAATGTACTGGGTTGGTGTACACAGCCCTACATGCTGGGAGGGTAACTGCTCCTGGGTTACAGATCCATGCACTGGGGTGGTGTACACAGTCCTACAGGCAGGGAGGGTAACTGCTCCTGGTTTGCAGATTAATTCACGGGTGATCACTGCACAGGTCGCTGTGCTGGTCAGACTTACGGTTGAGGTTTATAGATAATGCAATGATGTGGTTTGTGTAGTCCCTTATGCTGGATGGATATTTGTTTCAGATTCATACATTAGTGCCCTGCTGTGCTCTCCACAGCTCCCCGTGTTGGACAGATATGTAGCCTGTGCACAGTACATCACGTTGATGGGGTGGTTAGAGGGGAAAGGTGATGGACAGTTGAAGGAGATCCTGGACGTTCTGCCCCCAACATTCCAAAACTGACATTTTTGTCAGTAATTCCGACCTTCCCATTTGTTATTCCAACTCGAATTATTTTAATAAATCCCTGAATACAGGGACCCATTTGAAAATCTCACTGGGTCCCCAATCAAACGGGTCCCTTTGTCTCCAGGCTG
>NW_025209072.1:5351-15950 GCF_004010195.1 Chiloscyllium plagiosum | reverse complement strand
CACCGGTCTATAGTTCCCTGCCTTGTCCTTACCGCGCTTCGTAAACAGTGGCACCACGTTTGCCAACCTCCAGTCTTCCAGCACTTCACCTGTGACTATCGATGATACCAATATCTCAGCAAGAGGCCCAGCAATCACTTCCCTAGCTTCCCAAATTGAGGAAGGTTTGTCTACTGAGTCAGAATGGGTGGGAGTTAGGAACAGCCACTGCTATGGGGGTTTACTACAGACCCCCTAATAGCAGTAGAGAGATTGAAGATCTCAAAGATGGGCGGATTCTGGAAAAATGCAGAAGTAGCAGGATTGTTGTTATGGGTGATTTCAACTTTCCCAAAATCGACTGGAACCTCTTCGTGCAGATGGTTTGGATGGAGCCATTTTTGTCAAGTGTGTTCAGGAGGGTTTCCTTACTCAGTACATAGACAGACTGACGAGGAGAGAGGCCATTTTGGATTTGGTGCTTGGCAACAAGCCAGGACAGGTGTCAGATCTCGCGATGGGAGAGCATTAGATTAGATTGGATTAGATTACTTACAGTGTGGAAACAGGCCCTTCGTCCCATCAAGTCCACACCAACCCGCCGAAGCGTAACCCACCCAGACCCATTCCCCTACATTTACTCCTGCCCCTAACACTATGGGCAATTTAGCATGGCCAATTCACCTGACCTGCACATTTTTGGACTGTGAGAGGAAACTGGAGCACCCGGAGGAAACCCACGCAGACACGGGGAGACTCGTGTGCAAACTCCACACAGACATCACCTGAGGCGGGAAAGTGGTGACAGTGATCACAACTGCCTCACATTTAGCATAGCCTTGGAGAGGGAAAGGAGCAGTTACTGAGGGAAGATATTTAGATTAGATTAGATTAGATTAGATTACAGTGCGGAAACAGGCCCTTCGGCCCAACAAGTCGATCTAGCACAGCTTTAGAGGATTACAGGCTTGCTAGAAAGGAGCTCAGAATTGGACTGAGGAGAGCCAGGAGGAGGCACGAAAAAGGCTTGGCATGAAGGATTAGGGAGAACCCAAAGGCACTTTATTCATACCTGAGGAATAAGAGAATGATCAGGGAGAAGGTCGGGCCGATTCGGGATAGCGGAGGGAACTTATGTGTGGAGTCTGAGCAGATCGGGTTTTTTTGAGTTTTTTGCTTCGGTTTTCACCAAGGAAAGGGACCTTGTTGTAAATGAAAACTTAGAGGAGCTGGGATACAGGCTTGACCAGATTAAGATTGATGAGGTTGATCTGCTGGAAATTTTGGAAAACATTAAGATTGATAAGTCCCCAGGGCCAGACCAGATTTATCCTCGGCTGCTCCAGGAAGTGAGAAAGGAGGTTGCTAAGCCGCTGGCGAGGATATTTGCCTCCTCACTCTCCACGGGAATCGTACCGGAGGACTGGAAGGAGGCGAATGTTGTTCCTCTTTTCAAGAAGGGGAATAGGGAAATCCCTGGCAATTACAGAGCAGTCAGTCTCACGTCTGTGGTCAGCAAGGTTTTGGACAGAATTCTGAGGGATAGGATTTATGACTATTTGGCAAAGCATAGTGTGATTAAAGGCAGTCAGCGTGGCTCGGTGAGGGGCAGGTCATGCCTCACAAACCTTATTGAGTTCTTTGAGGAGATGACAAGACAGGTCGACAAAGGTTGAGCAGTGGATGTGGTGGATATGGACCTCAGCAAGGCATTTGATTAGGTTCCCAATGGGAGACTCATTCATAAAGTCAGGAAGTATGGAATACAGGGAGATTTGGCTGTCTGGATTCAGAATTGGTTGGCTGACAGAAGGCAGAGAGTGGTTGTAGATGGAAAGTATTCTGTCTTGAGGTCAGTGTTGAGTGGGGTCCCGCAGGGCTCTGTACTTGGGCCTCTGCTCTTTGTGGTTTTTAATAAATAACTTGGATGAGGAGGTTGAGGGGTGGGTTAGTAAATTTGCAGATGACACAAAGGTTGGAGGTGTTGGCGATAGTATAGAGGGCTACTGCAGGCTGCAGTGTGACATAGACAGGATGCAGAGCTGGGCTGAGAAATGGCAGATGGAGTTCAATCTGGATAAATGCCAAGTGATGCACTTTGGAAGGTCGAACTTGAATGCTGAATATAGGATTAAAGACAGGATTCTTGGCAGTGTGGAGGAACAGAGGGATCTGGGTGTGAAAGTACATAGATCCCTCAAGGTTCCACCCAAGTGGACAGGTTTGTTAAGGAAGCATATGGTGTTTTGGCTTTCATTAGCAGAGGGATCGAGTTTAAAAGCTGCGAGGTTTTGCTGCAGCTCTACAAGTCCCTGGTGAGACCACACTGGGAATATTGTGTCTAGTTCTGGTCGCCCTACTATAGGAAAGATACAGAGGCTTTGGAGAGGGTGCAAAGAAGGTTTACCAGGATGCTGCCTGGAGTGGAGGGCTTGCCTTATGAAGAGAGGTTGAATAAGCTAGGACTTTTCTCTCCTTAGAGAAGGCGGAAGAGAGGTGACCTAATCGAGGTGTACAAAATAATGAGAGGAATAGATAGAGTCAATAGCCATAGACTTTTCCCCAGGACAGGATTGACTGGTACGAGGAGTCATAGTTTGAAGATATTAGGAGGGAGGTATAAAGGAGACGTCAGAGGTAGGTTCTTTACACAGAGAGTTGTGAATGCATGGAATTGCCAGTGGTGGTGGTGGAAGCAGAGTCATTGGGGACATTTAAGCGACTGCTGGACCTGGGTACCATTGAATTGGGGGGTGCGTAGGTTAGGTTATTTTATTTTAGATTAGGAATAAGTCTCGGCACAACATCAAGGGCCTGTTCTATGCTGTACTTTTCTATGTTCTATCTTTCAAGAGGACCAATACCATCCCTGTGCTTAAGAAGGCTCATGCAGCATGTCTCAATGATTACCGCCCAGTGACCCTAACTTCAATGGTCATGAAGTGCTTTGAAAGGCTGGTCATGGCATTAATCTACTCCAGCCTCCCCACTCTTGACCCACACCAATATGCCTATTTGACCAAAAGATCCAGGTCAGATGCTGTATCACTTGACCTTCACTGCTCCCTTGAACATCTTGCCGCCAAGAACAGCTAAGTAAGAATCCCACTCATTGACTACAATTCGATCTTCAACACTATTATCCCCTCGAGACTGATTCCTTAACTTAGTGATCTTGGTTCGTGAGCCCCACTCTCTGCAACTGGATCCTCAGTTTCCTGACCCACAAGCCACAATCAGTGAAGACTGGGGACAATATTTCATCCTCACTAACACTCAACACTGGAGCACCCCAGGGGTACGTACTCAGCTCCCTACTGTATACCCATGACTGTGTCGCCAAATACCAGACTAATGACATTTAAAAGTTCGCCGATGACACCACCATAGTTGGTCGAATCTCAGATGGTGGCGAAACAGACTACAAATGGGAGGTGGCAGACCTGGTAAAATTGAGAACAACCTCGCTCTCAATGTTGGCAACACCAAGGAACTCATTATTGACTTTCGGTGGGATGTTACTCATGTACCCCTACACATTAACAGCACAGAGGTGGAATGAGTAGAGAGTGTCAAACTCCTGGGAGTGGTCATCCACAACAAGCTTTCTTGGCTTCTTCATGTGGATGTACGGTTACAAAGGCCCAACAACGTCTCTTCTTCCTCAGGAAGCTGAGGAAATTTGGGATGGCGGTGAATACCCTCGCCAACTTTTATAGGTGCACCACTGAGAGCATTCAGTCTGGATATATCACTACCTGGTATGGCAGCTGTACCATTCAAGATTGGAGACGGTTACAGAGAGTGGTGAACTCGGCCCGGATAATCACAAAGGCCAACCTCCCATCTATAGAATCCATCTCGCAGGCCCACTGTCAAGGAAAGGCCACCAGCATTCTCAAAGATCCATCCCACCCGGGCAATGTTTTTCTCCAACCTCTACCGTCGGGGAGAAGGTACAGAAACCTGAACACACGCACCAACCAGTGTTGTAACAGTTTCCACCATACTGTTGTTAGAATGCTGAATGGACTCACAAACTCTTAATATTCGTCCCTGTTCCTGTGTTTTTGCTGCTGTTTACCTATTATTTACTGATCTATGCCATTTAACTCTGTGATCTGCCTGTATTGCTCACAAGACAAAGCTTTTCACTGTGTCTCGGTACACGTGACAATAAATTCAATTCAATTCAATTCATTACCATGCAAACGAATACATACTCATCACCCGATGACAGATAAATTCAGAATTCAGCTGAACAGGATTAATAGGGTAATAAAGAGACAGAAAATAAAGTATTTGAGCAAACTAGCGTGTTGTAGACTAATTGTAGATTGGGAGACAGGAAGTTAGAATTGTGAAATGGGGAAAGCTTTGTGGGGTCCCTTTAAAAAATGTTTCTTTTTCTGTGCTTAGAGATGAAAACAGATGTCTGTGAAAGGGCATGAAGGTTTGCCAGTAGGCAGACAGTGAGAACTGAAAACACTTGTATTGAAAGGCTGTCCAGTTAGAAGGCCAAAAGGCAGTTTTTACAAATACAACATGCAAGTCCTGAGCTTTCTCCACTGCCAAGTCCAAGCATCTGTCAATCTGCCTCAGCCATCTTCCACCTTAAAACCCTTCAATCACATGGCATCAACATCGATTTCACTAGTTTCCAAATCTCCCCACCTGACACCTCATCCCAGGTCCAACCCACCAACTCAGCACCACCTGTTTGACATGTCCATTTTCCTTCCCACCTATGCATTCCATCAGCCCCCACAGACCAATCATAATTACCCTTCACCTAAAGCCAACTTTCACTTTCCCACATACGTCCCCCCCATGGCATTCATATACCCCCTATTCATCCCCCTTGCCCCTCTATATTCCTGATGAAGGGCTTCTGCCCAAAACGATAAGACCATAAGACAAAGGAGCAGAAATGAGACCATTCAGCCCATCGAATCTGGTCCACCATTCAATCAAGGCTGATACATTTCTCAACCTCATTCTCCCACTTTCTCCCTGTAACTCCTGATTCCTTTGATACTAAAGAACTTGTCTCCATCTTAAATATACTCATTGACCTGGCCTCCACAGCCTTCTGTGGCAATGAATTCACCACTCCCTGGCTGAAGATGTTTCTTCTTATCTTTGCTCTAAAAGCTCTTCCCTTTACTCTCAGGCTGTGTCCTCGGGTCCTAGTCTCTCCTACCAATGGAAACATCTTCCCAACATCTACTCTGTCTAGGCCATTCAGTATAGTGTAGGTTTCATTAGATCCCCTTCATCCTTCTAAACTCCATTCACTGTACACCCAGAGTTCTCAAATGTTCCACATATGTTCAGCTTTTCATTCCTGGGGCCGTTCTTGTGACCCTCCTCTGGACACACTCCAGGGTCAGTACAGCCTTCCTGAGATATGGGGCACACAACTGCACACAATACTCCAAATGTAGTCTGACCAGAGCCTCAGACATACATCCCTGCTTTTGTATTCAAGTTTTCTCAAAATTAATACCAACATTTCATTTGCCTTCCCAACTACTGACTCAATCTGCAAGCTTACCTTGAGAGTATCCTGGACTAGAACTCCCTGGACTAGTCCCTTTACACTTCAGGCTTCTGAATTTTCTCCCCATTTAGAAAATAGTCCATGCCTCTATTCTTCCTACCAAAGTGCATGACCTCACATTTTCCTGTGTTGTACTCCATCTGCCACTTTGCCCACTCTCCTAACCTGTCCAAATCCTTCTGCAGCCCCCCCACCTCCACAATACTACCTGTCCCTCTACTTATCTTTGTAGCCAGAATGCCCTCAGTTTCTTCATCTAGATTGTTAATGTATAAAGTGAAAGGTTGTGGTGCCAACACTGAGCCTTGGTGAACACCCTTGTCACCAGCTGCCATCCGGAGAAGGACCCTTTTATCCCCACTCTCTGCTTCCTGCCAGACAGTCAGGCTTCTATCCATGCTCGCATCTTGCGTCTAACACCACGGACCCTTATCTTACTCTGTAGATTCTTATGTGGCACCTCGTCAAACGCCTTCTTGAAGTCCAGGTAGATAGCATCCATTGGCTCTCCTTGGTCTAACCTGCTTGTTACTTCTTCAAAGAATGCGAGCAGATCTGTCAGGCATGACCTCCCCTTGATAAAACCATGCTGACTCTGCCCTATGTTATCACACTTCTCCCTTAGAACTCTGGGGTGTAGTCTATCGGGACAAGGTGATTTATCCACCTTCAGGCCATTCAGTTTTTCTCGCACCTTCTCCTTGATGATGGCCACCATACTCAGCTCTGTCCCCTCACTGTTTTGCACTTTTAGGATATTACTCATGTATTCCATCGTGAAGACCGACACAAAGTAATTATTCAGTTCCTAAGCCATTTCCTTGTTCCCTATAACTATCTCTCCAGCATCATCTTCCAGCAGCCCAATGTCCACATTTGCCTCTCTTTTTGCCCTTTATCTATCAAAAGAAACTCACAGTCTTCCTTTATATTACTGGCTAGCTTACCCTCATATTCTGTCTCCTTATTTCTCTTCTTGTTGCACCCTGTTGGTCTTTGTAACCTTCCCAATCCTCTGGTTTCCCACTGCCCTTTGCCACATTATATGCTTTCTCTTCTGTTTTTATGCTATCCCTGCCTTCCCGAGTTAGCCACGGTTGCCTCATCCTCCCTGTACCATGCTTCTTTATCCTCAGGATGAATCTCTGTCGGGTTTCCTGAAATACTGCCAGAAACTCCCGCCATTGCTGTTTCACAATCTCTTTTGGGGTAGAAGTGACCTGTGCAGGAAGGACGGTTTGCACCTAAATTGGAACGGGACTAATATACTGGAAGGGGACTAATATACTGGCAGGGATATTTGCTAGAGCTGCTTGGGAGGATTTAAATTAGTAAGGTGGGGGAGGGGGACCCAGGGAGATAGTGAGGAAAGACATCAATCTGTGACTGGTACAGTTGAGAACAGAAGTGAGTCAAACAGTCAGGGCAGGCAGGGACAAGGTACTGAGGGAGGATATTCCCGGAAATACATCCAGGGAAGTTATTTGGGTGGAACTGAGAAATAAGAAAGGGATGATCACCTTATTGGGATTGTATTATAGACCCCCCAATAGTCAGAGGGAAATTGAGAATTGAGATTAGTTTAGATTAGATTCCCTACAGTGTGGAAACAGGCCCTTCAGCCCAACCAGTCCACACCGACCCGCCGAAGAGTAACCCACCTAGACCCATTCTCCCTCTGACTAATGCACCTAACACTTTGGGCAATTTAGCATGGCCAATTTACCAGACCCGCACATCTTTGGACTGTGGAAGGAAACCGGAGCACCCGGAGGAAACCCACACAGACACGGGGAGAATGTATAAACTCCACACAGACAGTTACCCGAGACTGGAAGCGAACCTGGCTCCCTCGTGCTGTGAGGCAGCAGTGCTAACCACTGAGCCACTGTGCCACCCAGATCTCAGCTATCTGTAAGAATAATAGGGTGGTAATGGTAGGGGATTTTAACTATCCAAACATCGACTGGGACTGCCATAGTGTTAAAGGTTTAGATGGCGAGGAATTTGTTAAGTATGTACAAGACAATTTCCTGATTCAGTATGTGGATGTACCTATTAGAGAAGGTGTAAAACTTGACCTACTCTTGGGAAATAAGGCAGGGCAGGTGACTGAGGTGTCAGTGGGGGAGCACTTTGCAGATGAAACTTAACACGTGGCTGCGCAGCTGGTGTAGGAGGGAGGCCTTCAGATATGGTACATAATTGGGATGCCTTCTGGGGAAGGTGGGACCTGTACAAGAAGGACGGGTTGCATCTGAACTGGAAGGGGACCAAGGTCCTGCGTGGAAGGTTTGCTCAAGTAGTTAGAGAGGGTTTAAACTAGTATGGCAGGGGGGTGGGAACCTGAGCTGTATACCGGAGATGGGAGTTGATGCAGATGAGGCAATAGCAAGAGGTAGCACAGCTAGTGGGAAGGATTTTCCTGGGAAGGAACCAAGGGATCAGTTAACGTGTGTTTGCTTTAACGGAAGGAGTATCAGGAATAAAAGTGATGAACTTAGAGCATGGATCAGTACCTGGTGCTATGATGTTGTGGCAATATCAGAGACGTGGGTTTCTCAGGAGCAGGAATGGTTGCTGGACGTTCCAGGGTTTACAGCATTTAAAAAGAATAGGGAGGGAAGAAAAAGAAGAAGGGGTGCAGAACTGCTAATCACAGCTACAGAAGTTATCATTGTCGAGGCATGTGGAGACTGTTTAAGGAACAGTTGTTGCGAGTGATGAATAAATATGTCCCTCTGAAGGGGTAAGATAAAGGAACCTTGGATGACGAGAGCGGTGGAGCTTCTCGTCAAAAGGAAGAAGGTAGCTTACTTAAAGTGGAGGAAGCTAGGGTCAAACTCAGCTCTAGAGGATTACAGGCAGGCGAGGAAGGAGCTCAAAAATGGTCTGAGGAGAGCCAGGAGGGGGCACGAGAAAGGCTTGGCAGAACAGATTAGGGAGAACACAGAGGCATTTTACACTTATGTGAGGAATAAGAGAATGGTCAAAGAAAGAGTAGGGCCAATCAGGGATAGCATAGGGAATTTGTGTGTGGAGTCTGAGGAGGTAGGGGAAGCCCTAAATAAGTTTTTTGCTTCTTTCTTTACGAAAGAAAGGAACTTTGTAGTGAATGAAACCTTTGAAGAGCAGGCGTGCATGCTGGAATGGATAGACATAGAGGAAGCTGATGTGCTGAAAATTTTGTCAAACGGGACCTAATTGAGGTATACAAGATAATGAGAGGCATAGAGAGAGTTGATAGCCAGAGACTTTTTCCCAGGGCAGAAATTGTTAACACGAGGGGTCATAGTTTTAAGCTGGTTGGAGGAAAGTATAGAGGGGATGTCAGAGGTGGGTTCTTTATGCAGAGAGTTGAGAGAGCATGGAATGCGTTGCCAGCAGCAGTTGTGGAAGCGAGGTCATTGGGGACATTTAAGAGACTGCTGGACATGCATATAGAGTCACAAAAATGTACAGCACGGAAACAGACCCTTCAGCCCAACCCGTCCATGCTGACCAGATATCCCAACTCAATATAGTCCCACCTGCCAGCACCCGGCCCATATCCCTCTAAACCCTTCCTATTCATATACCCATCCAAATGCCTCTTAAATGTTGCAATTCGACCAGCCTCCAACACTTCCTCTGGCAGCTCATTCCATACATGTACCACCCTCTGTGTGAAACATTTGCCTCTTAGGTCTCTTTTATATCTTTCCCCTCTCACCCCCACCCCAGTGAAAATACCTTATCTATTTACCCTATCCATGTCCTTCATAATTTTGTAAACCTCTATAAGGTCACCCCTCAGCCTCCGACGCTCCAGGGAAAACAGCCTCAGCCTGTTCAGCCTCTCCCTGTAGCTCAAATCCTCCAACCCTGGCAACATCCTTGTAAATCTTTTCTGAATGCTTTCAAGTTTCACAACTTCCTACTGATAGGAAGGAGACCATAATTGACGCCGCAACATGACCTCCCAACTCCTGTACTCAATACTCTGACCAATAAAGGAAAGCATACCAAACACCTCCTTCACTATCGTATCTACCTGCGACTCCACCTTCAAGGAGCTTTGAACCTGCACTCCAAGATCTCCTTGTTCAGCAACACTCCCTAGGACCTTACTGCACGGTGGCACAGTGGTTAGCACTGCTGCCTCACAGTGCCAGAGACCCGGGTTCAATTCCCGCCTCAGGCGACTGTCTGTGTAGAGTTTGCACATTCTCCCCGTGTCTGCGTGGCTTTCCTCCGGATGCTCCGGTTTCCTCCCACAGTCCAAAAAACTGCAGGTTAAGTGAATTGGCCATGCTAAATTGCCCGTAGTGTTAGGGGAAGGGATAAATGTCGGGCAATGGGACTGGGTGGGTTGCCCATCGGCGGGTCGATGTGGACTTGTTGGGCCGAAGGGCCTGTTTCCACACTGTAAGTAATATAATCTAATGAGTATACAAGATAATGAGAGGCATAGATAGAGTCGATAGTGAGAGACTATTTCCCAGGGCAGAAATGGCTAATACGAGGGGTCATAGTTTTAAGCTGGTTGGAGGAAAGTATAGAGGGGATGTCAGAGGCGGGTTCTTTACACAGAGAGTTGTGAGAGCATGGAATGCGTTGCCAGCAGCAATTGTGGAAGCAAGGTCATTGGGGACATTTAAGAGACTGCTGGACATGCATATGGTCACAGAAATTTGACGGTGCATACATGAGGATCAATGGTCGGCACAAAATCGTGGGCTGCAGGGTCTGTTCTGTGCTGTACTGTTCTATGTTCTATGTTTCCACACTGTAAGTAATCTAAGTAAAGACCTGCTAAGATTTGCTTTCCCAAAATGCAGCATCTCACATTTATCTGAATTAAACTCCATCTGCCATTTCTCAGCCCATTGGCCCATCTGGTCCAGATCCTGTTATAATCTGAGGTAACCCTCTTCGCTGTCCACTACACCTCCAATTTTGGTGTCATCTGCAAACTTACTAACTGTACCTCTTATGTTCACATCCAAATCATTTATGTAAATGACAAAAAGTAGAGGACCCAGCACCGATCCTTGTGGCACTCCACTGGTCACAGG
>NW_025209072.1:0-4360 GCF_004010195.1 Chiloscyllium plagiosum | reverse complement strand
ATGTACATCCTGTCCCTCAGGATTCCCTCCAACAACTTGCCCACCACCGAGGTCAGGGTCACCGGTCTATAGTTCCCTGGCTTGTCTTTACCGCCCCTCTTAAACAGTGGCACCACGTTTGCCAACCTCCACTCTTCCAGCACCTCACCTGTGACTATCGATGATACAAATATCTCAGCAAGAGGTCCAGCAATCACTTCTCTAGCTTCCCACAGAGTTCTAGGGTACACCTGATCAGGTCCTGGGGATTTATCCACCTTTAACCGTTTCAAGACATCTAGCACTTCCTGCTCTGTAATCTGGACATTTTGCAAGGTGTCACCATTTATTTCCCTACAGTCGACGTCTTCCATATCCTTTTCCACAGTAAATACTGATGCAAAATACTCATTTAGTATCTCCCCCATTTTCTGCAGCTCCATACAAAGGCCGCCTTGCTGATCTTTGAGGGGCCCTATTCTCCCCCTAGTTACCCTTTTGTTTTAATATATTTGTAAAAACCCTTTGGATTCTCCTTAATTCTATTTGCCAAAGCTACCTCATGTCCTCGTTTTGCCCTCCTGATTTCCCTCTTAAGTATACTCCGACTTCCTTTATACTCTAAGGATTCACTCGATCTATCCTGTCTGTACCTGACATATGCTTCCTTCTTTTTTCTTACCAAATCCTTAATTTCTTTTATCATCCAGCATTCCCCATACCTACCAGCCTTCCCTTTCACCCTAACAGGAATATATTTTCTCTGGATTCTTGTTATCTTATTTCTGAAGGCTTCCCATTTTCCAGCCGTCCCTTTACCTGCGAATATCTGCCTCCAATCAGCTTTTGAAAGTTCTTGCCTAATACCGTCAAAATTGGCCTTTCTCCAATTTAGAACTTCAACTTTTAGATCTGATCTATCCTTTTCCATCACTATTTTTAATCTAATATTTTATAATGGATTCTTATTACCCCTTGCAAGCGGGGCAGACACAGAGAGGAAAAAGAAAATCTTTGCTGTTTCAAAACCCTGACTTCAGAGTTCAAAAGGACGCTAGAGAGAGAGAGAGAGACCGTTTTAGTGCTGAGGCTGTTGGAGCTAGTAGAAAATTAACGCTTAGTGCTTATCTGCTTTGGATTGAATTTAATTACATTTTGGGACTTTATGATGATATTGAGTAGCCATCACCAGTTATTAAATACAAACTCTGTAAAAGGTAATGTTGATTAAGCTTTAACTTGCTGTTCTTACAGACTGCTCTACAGACCTTACAGACTGCTCTACTGTCAATTCTAATAGTCAGATCTAATGTCTTATTTGAATTTGAATCGCGACCTTGAAAAGAAGGCATGTTTAATTTGAGACTAATTAATCATTTTGAATACGACCTTGCGGTAACATCTCAGCCTCAGGTACAGAATGATTCTGTGCTTAAGATAAAAAGATTAAAATTATTCTAAACCTAACATTGAAATGATTCTGAAATAATATCAGGAAGCCATTTTCTGATCAAACGTTTGCCCTCTTTGCTCAGAAGCCATTTGTTAAAACAAGGATATCAGACATGCGAGCTGTGCAGGGTTACCTTATGACATCTCCCACTTAATTTAGACTGGTACTTCTTTATAGGAACTTATCTCGCCAGCAGACGCCTAACTCGGCTGGATTTGTTTTTCCCACTTGATGGATAGCTCAAGGCCTGTAGGAGTGATCAGTCAAGCGCACACAGATCTGTCAATAAACTTCTTTATGAATTATTGTCTTTCACTTATCTGTTTAATTAAGAACATGTGATGTTTTTGTAAACTTTTGTATAAAGGAAGCCACTTTGTAGCAGTGCATCAGAGTAGCCTGCTGGAACATTTGAGGAGCTGGTCCCCTACTCTCCTAGACTATTAGAACCTAGTTTCAGCCTATAGGTACCAGTCTTATGTTGTAACAGTGATGCTATTAGTAAATATAGGGGATGAATAAGTTTAAACTAAACTGTCTGTAAGAGGTTTTTATTCCAGACTATTGGGATGAACCAAGAGAGAGGCTTTACAGGTCTGAGTCCACAAGGGATTCCCTGGGCCGTCTCAAATCTCCACTTTAACAATTTGACCGACTAAGATGGTGTCATCAGTGAACTTGTAAATGGCATTAGCTGGTATTTGGCAATGCAGTCATGGGCATACAGTGAGTACAGTAGGGGGCTGAGTACATATCCCTGGGGGGCTCCAGTGTTGAGTGTTAGTGAGGATGAAATATTGTCCCCAATCTTCACTGATTGTGGCCTGTCAGTCAGGAAACTGAGGATCCAGTTGCAGAGAGTGGAGCTTAATCTGAGATCACTAAGTTAAGTAATCAGTCTCGAGGGGATAATAGTGTTGAAGACTGAACTGTAGTCAATGAGTAGGATTCTTACGTAGCTGTTCTTGGTGGCAAGATGTTCTGGGGAGGAGTGAAGGGCAAGTGATGTGGCATCTGACGTGGATGTGTTGGTCCGTTAGGCAAATTGGAGTGGGTCAAGAGAAGTGGGGAGGCTGGAATTGGTTAATGCCATGACCAGCCTTTCAAAGCACTTCATGACCATTGAGATTAGAGCCACTGGATGGTAGTCATTGAGACATGTTGCATGAGCCGCCTTAGGCCCAGAGATGGTGTTGGCCCTCTTGAAACAGGCAGGGACTGCAGGGAGTGGTTGAAGATGCTTGAAGTTTGATTGCTAACTCTTTCCATATGCTCTGTCCTATTTGTATTTTTGCTGGAGATTTTCATAACCTCTCCCGAATTCTGCACCTCCCCCCTTATTTCAGGTTTTCTGATTTCCCTTATAACTGAACCCTTTCCCCTAATATTTAGGTTAAAGCCCTGTCGCCAGCTCTCGTTATGCGGTTCGCTCGGACTCTGGTCCCAGCAATGTTCAGATTGAACATCGGAACAGGTCTCTTCTTCCCCAGTATTAGTGCCAATGTCCCATGAATTCAAACCCATTTCTCCCACATCAGTCTTTGAGTCATGTATTTACCTGCTTAATCTTATTGAGCCTGTGCCAATTAGGTCAAGGTTCAGGTAGTAATCCATTTTAAATTTAGCCCCTAGCTGTTCATCCTCCTTTAGCAGACCGTCTGCTCCAGTTTTATCGGTGTTGTTGGGACCTACATGGACCACCGCCACTGGATCTTTACCCTCCTATTCTAATGTCCTCTGCAGCCCAGATGAGATATCCTGAACCCGAGCACCAGGCAGGCAACACAACCTGCGGGATTCTCAATCCTGGTCACAGAGAACAGTGTCTATGCCTGTAACTATACTATCCCCAATTACAACAACATTTCCCTACTCTCCCCTCCCTTGAATGGCTCCCTGCAATCAGTCAGCTGATCGTTCCTGCAGCCCCCATTCCCATCCACACAGGGAGCAAAACTCTTGAACCTGTTGGACAAGGACAGTGGCTGAGGCTCCTGCAACTCTACCTCCTGGATCCCTCTACCTGCATCACTCACAGCCACATCCTCCTGTCCCTGACCACTTGCCGAATTTGTGTTAGTTTGTCTAAGGGGTGTGACTGTCTCCTGAAACACAGCATCCAGGTATCTCTCCCCCTCCCTGATGTGTCGCAATGTTTGAAGCTCAGAATCCTCCTATCGACTCTGAGCCGGAGTTCTTCCAGCAACCAACATTTATCATGGACATGATCCAATGAAACATGGATTCTCCTGCCCTCGGATGCTGCCTGATCTGCTGTGCTTTTCCAGCACCACACTTTTTCACTCTGACTCTCCAGCATCTGCATTCCTCACTTTCACCTCAGTTTTTGAATTTAGCCAATCAATTTGAACCAGGCACTTAGATACCAAAAATCTATTAAGTTTAAATCTAATGGCTTTAACAGCACAGAACCAATCCTATTGTAAGAAATATTGACATGTCAGCAAAGGTATAAAAGGGACTGGGAGTTAGACAAAGACCCCAGAACAAACTGCCATCTGCCAGAGATAATAGCCCTGAGCTCTGTCTCAAGACAGAATCACTGGCTCTCACAGACACCTATGTCTGAGAGAAAGAACCATCTCAATAATAATGGGACCAACAATGGAGAAGGCGTTCCTGACAGAATAATCAATGGAGGAGGCACAGAACATTCCAGAAGACACACATCCTGGCTGTAATTTCAGGAGACTACATTGTTCACTGTTATACGGAGATAAATAAATTGTTACTTTTTGATTTAATTTGTTTAACTACAAGAAGTTGAACAACAGGTTATCCCACTTCCCACACTGTTCACAATTATAGGGTCAGGTGCACTTCTTTGGGTATTGCAGTTTTAGTTTTCGACGGGATGGGGTTGTTTGGTGCATTCAGACCAGAGATGTTTCCTTACAGGAGTGTGAG
>NW_025209071.1:8732-15945 GCF_004010195.1 Chiloscyllium plagiosum | reverse complement strand
AGTGCCAGGATGGGAGGGTGGGTCGGAGGGGGGTGTGGACCTGACCAGCCTCCTTTTGCCCGTAGTGTTAGATAGGGGTAAATGTAGGGGTATGGGTGGGTTTCGCTTCGGCGGGTCGGTCCCCACCAGTACCCCAGTGTTATACAGTGACAGACCTGTCCGCACCAGTACTGTACCCCAGTGTGAGACACGGAAAGACCTGTCCCCACCAGTACTATACCCCAGTGTTATACAGTGACAGACCTGTCCCCACCAGTACTGTACCCCAGTGTTATACAGTGACAGGCCTTTCCCGACCAGTACTGTACCCCAGTGTTATACAGTGACAGACCTGTCCCCACCAGTACTCTACCCCAGTGTGATACAGTGTCAGACCGGTCCCCACCAGTACTATACCCCAGTGTTATACACTGACAAACCTGTCCCCACCAGTACTGTACCCCAGTGTGAGACACTGACAGACCTGACCCACCACTGCTGTAACACAGTGTTATACACTGACAGACCTGTCCCCACCAGTACTGCACCCCAGTGTTATACAGTGACAGACCTGTCCCCACCAGCACTGTACCACTGTAACATACAGTGACAGACCTGTCCCCACCAGTACTGTACCACAGTAACATACAGTGACAGACCTGTCCCCACCAGTACTGTACCGCAGTATTACACACTGACAGACCTGTCCCCACCAGTACTGTACCCCAGTGTTATACAGTGACAGACCTGTCCCCACCAGTACTGCAGAGAGAATGTGCGGGCTGCAGATGCTGCAGATCAGAGCTGAAAATGTGTTGCTGGAAAAGTGCAGGAGGTCAGGCAGCATCCAAGGAACAGGAGAATCGACGTTTCGGGCTTAAGCCCTTCTTCAGGACTTATGCTCGAAACGTCGATTCTCCTGTTCCTTGGATGCTGCCTGACCTGCTGCACTTTTCCAGCAACACATTTTCAGCCCACCAGTATTGTACCACAGTGTTATACAGTGACAGACCTGTCCCCACCAGTACTGTACCTCAGTGTTATACACAGACAGACCTGTCACCACCAGTACTGTACCCCAGTGTTATACACAGACAGACCTGTCCTAACCAGAACTGCTACACAGTGTGAGACACTGACAGACCTGTCCCCACCAGTACTGTACACCAATGTTATACACTGACAGACCTGTCCCCACCAGTACTGCACCCTAGTGTTATATAGTGACAGACCTGTCCGCAGCAGTACTGTACCCCAGTGTTATATACTGACAGACCTGTCCCCACCAGTACTGCGCCCCAGTGTTATACACTGACAGACCTGTCTCACATAACTACTGTACCCCAGTGTTATACACTGACAGACCTAACCCCACCAGTACAGTATCCCAGTGACATACAGTGACAGACCTGTCCCCACCAGTACTGTACCATAGTGTTGTACAGAGACAGACCTGTCCCCACCAGTACTGTAACCCAGTGTTATACACTGACAGACCTGTCCTAACCAGAACTGCACCCTAGTGTTATACATTGACAAACCTGTCCCAACCAGTACTGTACCCCAGTGTTATACAGTGACAGACCTGTCCCCACCAGTACTGTACCCCAGTGTTATACAGTGACACACCTGTCCGCACCAGTACTGTACCCCAGTTTTATCGTGACAGACGTGTCCCTACCAGTACTGTACCCCAGTGTTATATAGGGACAGACCTGTCCACACCAGTACATTACCCCAGTTTCTACAGTGACAGACCTGTCCCCACCAGTACTGAACCCCAGTGTTATAATGACTGACCTGTCCCCACCAGTACTGTACCCCAGTGTTATACAGTGACAGACCTGTCCCCACCAGTACTGTACCACAGTGTTATACAGTGACAGACCTGTCCCCACCAGTAATGCACCCCAGTGTTATACAGTCACAGACCTGTCCCCACCAGTACATTACCCCAGTGTTCTACAGTGACAGACCTGTCCATACCAGTACAGTACCCCAGTGTTATACAGGGACAGGCCTGTCCCCACCAGTACTGTACCCCAGTGTTATACACTGACAGACCTGACCCACCACTACTGTACCCCAGTGTTATACAGTGACAGACCTGTCCCCACCAGTACTGCACCCCAGTGTTATACAGTGACAGACCTGTCCACACCAGTACTGTACCCCAGTGTTATATAGTGACAGACCTGTCCCCACCAGTACTGTACCCCAGTGTTATACAGTGACAGACCTGTCCCCACCAGCACTGTACCCCAGTTTTATAGTGACAGACCGGTCCCCACCAGTACATTACCCCAGTGTTCTACAGTGACAGACCTGTCCCCACCAGTACATTACCCCAGTGTTATACACTGACAGACCAGTCCCCACCAGTACTGTACCCCAGTGTTATACAGTGTCAGACCTGTCCCCACCAGTACTGTACCCCAGTGTTATACACTGACAGACCTGACCCACCACTACTGCACCCCAGTGTTATACAGTGACACACCTGATCCCACCAGTCCTCCACCCCAGCGTGAGACAGACAGACATGTCCCCACTTATACTGCACCCCAGTGTTCTACAGGGACGACCTGTCCGCACCAGTACTATATATCAGTGTTATATAGTGACTGACCTGTCCCCAACAGTACTGTACCCCAGTATTACATATTAACCGACCTGTCCCCAGCAGAGCTGTACCCCAGTGTTATACAGAGACAGACCAGTCCCCACCAGTGCTGTACCACAGTGTTATACAGTGATAAACCTGTCCCCACCAGTACTGTACCACAGTGTTATACACTGACAGACCAGTCCCCACCAGTACTGTACCCCAGTGTTATACAGTGACTGACCTGTCCCCACCAGTACTGTACCACAGTGTTATACAGTGACAGACCTGTCCCCACCAGCACTGCACCCCAGTGTTGTACAGTGACAGATCTGTCCCCACCACAACTGTACCCCAGTGCTATACACTGACAGACCTGTCCCCACCAGTACTATTCCCCAGTGTTATACACTGACAGATCTATCCCCACCAGCACTGTACAACAGTGTGAGACACTGACAGACCTGTCCCCACCAGTACTGCACCCCAGTGTCATATAGCAACAGACATGTCCCCACCAGTACTGTACCACGATGACTTACAGTGAAAACCTATCCCTACCATCACTGCAACTCAGTGTGACATAGTGACAGGCCTGTCCCCACCTGTGCTGTACCACAGAGTTATCCAGTGACAAACCTGTCTGCAGCAGAACTGTACCACAGTGTTATACATTGACAGACCTGTCCCCAACAGCGCTGTATCCCAGTGTTACACACTGACAGACCTGTCCCCACCAGTTCTGTACCCCACTGTTATGCAGTGACAAACCTGTCCCCACAAGTACTGTACCCCAGTGTTACACATTGACAGACCTGACCCCACCAGTACTGTACTCCAGTGTTATACAGTGACAGACCTGTCCCCACCGGTACTGTACCCCTGTGTTCTGCAGGGACAGACTTGTTCCCACCAGTACTGCACCCCAGTGTTATACAGTGACAGACCTGTCCCCACCAGTGCTGTACCACGATGACTTACAGTGACAACCTGTCCCCACCATCACTGCACCCCAGTATGACATAGTGACAGGCCTGGCCCCACCAGTGCTGTACCACAGTGTTATACACTAACAGACCTGTCCTCACCAGTACTGCACCCCAGTGTTATAAAGTGACAGACCTGTCCTCAACAGTACTGTACCCCAGTGTTATATAGGGACAGACCGGTCCCCACCAGTACATTACCCCAGTGTTCTACAGTGACACACCTGTCCCCACCAGTACAGTACCCCAGTGTTATACAGGGATAGGCCTGTCCCCACCAGTACTGTACCCCAGTGTTATACAGTGACAGACCTGTCCCCACCAGTACTGTACCCCAGTTTTATAGTGACAGACCTGTCCCCACCAGTGCTGTACCCCAGTGTTATATAGGGACACACCTGTCCCCACCAGTACTGTACCCCAGTGTTCTACAGTGACAGACCTGTCCCCACCAGTACTGCACCCCAGTGTTATAAAGTGACTGACCTGTCCCCACCAGTACTGTACCCAGTGTTATACAGTGACTGACCTGTCCCCACCAGTACTGTACCCCAGTGTTATACACTGACAGACCTGTCCCCACCACAACTGTACCCCAGTGTTATACACTGACAGACCTATCCCCACCACAACTGTACCCCAGTGTTATACACTGACAGACCTGTCCCCACCACAACTGTACCCCAGTGTTATACACTGACAGACCTATCCCCACCACAACTGTACCCCACAGTGTTATACACTGACAGACCTGTCCCCACCACAACTGTACCCCAGTGTTATACACTGACAGACCTGTCCCCACCAGTACTGCACCCCAGTGTTATAAAGTGACTGACCTGTCCCCACCAGTACTGTACCCCAGTGTTATACAGTGACAGACCTTTCCCCACCGGAACTGTACCCCAGTGTTATACACTGACAGACCTGTCCCCACCACAACTGTACCCCAATGTTATACAGTGACAGACCTGTTCCCCCCACAACTGTACCCCAGTGTTATACAATAACAGACCTGACCCCACCAGTACTGTACCACAGTGTTATATAGGGACAGACCTGTCCACACCAGTACATTACCCCAGTGTTCTACAGTGACAGACCTGTCCCCACCAGTAATGCACCCCAGTGTTATACAGTGACAGACCTGTCCCCACCAGTACTGTACCACAGTATGACATAGTGACAGGCCTGTCCCCACCAGTGCTGTACCACAGTGTTATACACTGACAGACCTGTCCTCACCAGTAATGTACCACAGAGTTATACAGTGACAGACCTGTCCCCATCAGTACTGCCCCCCAGTGTTATACAGTGACAGACCTGTCCCCACCAAAACTGTACCCCAGTGTTATACAGTGACTTACCTGTCCCCACACAACTGTACCCTGGGGTAGGGATAGGTTTTCACTGTAAGTCATCGTGGTACAGTACTGGTGGGGACATGTCTGTTGCTATATGACACTGGGTTGCAGTACTGGTGGGGACAGGTCTGTCAGTGTCTCACACTGGGGTACAGTACTGGTGGGGTCATGCCTGTCCCTGTATAACACTGTGGTATAGTACAGGTGGGCACAGGTCTGTCACTGTATAACACTGGGGTGCAGTACTGGTGGGGACAGGTCTGTCAGTGTATAACACTGGGGTACAGTACTGGTGGGGACAGATCTGTCAGTGTCTCATACTGGGAGACAGTAATGGTGGGGACAGGTCAGTCAGTGTATAGCATTGGTGTACAGGACTGGTGGGGACAGGTCTATCAGTGTCTCACAGTGTCCCCACAAGTACTGTACCCCAGTGTTATACACTGACAGACCTGTCCCCACCAGTACTGTCTCCCAGTATGAGACACTGACAGATCTGTCCCCACCAGTACTGTACCCCAGTGTTATACACTGACAGATCTGTCCCCACCAGCACTGTAGCCCAGTGTTATACAGTGACAGACCTGTCCACACCAGTACTGTATCCCAGTGTTGCACACTGACAGACCTGTCCCCACCAGTACTGCACCCCAGTGTTATACACTGACAGACCTGTCCCCACCAGTACTGCACCCCAGTGTTATACACTGACAGACCTGTCCCAACCAGTACTGTATCACAGTATTATTTAGTGACAAACCTGTCCCCACCAGGCTGTACCACCGGTGACTTACAATGACAGATCTGTCCCCACCAGTACTGTATCCCAGTGTTATACAGTGACAGATCTGTCCCCACCAGTACAGTATCCCAGTGTTATACAGTGACAGATCTGTCCCCACCAGTACTGTACCCCAGTGTTATACAGTGACAGACCTGTCCACACCAGTACTGTACCCAGTGTTGCACAATGACAGACCAATCCCCACCAGTACTGTACCACAGTGTTATACACTGACCCACCTGTCCCCACCAGTACTGTACCTCAGTGTTATACAGGGACAGACCTGTCCCCATCAGTACTGCCCCCCAGTGTTATACAGTGACAGACCTGTCCCCACCAGTACTGTACCCCAGTGTTATACAGTGACAGACGTGTGTCCACAAGTACTGCACCCCAGTGTTACACAGTGATTTGCCTGTCCCCACCAGTACTGTACCACAGTGTTATACACTGACAGAACTGTCCCCAGTACTGCACCCCAGCGTGAGACACTGACAGACCTGTCCCCACCAGTACTGTACCACAGTGTTATACACTGACAGACCAGTCCCCACCAGTACAATACCCCAGTGTTATACAGTGACAGACCTGACCCCACCACAACTGTACCCCAGTGTTATACACTGACAAACCTGTCCCCGCCAGTACTGTACCACAGTGTTATACAGTGACAGACCTGTCCCCACCAGTACATTACTCCAGTGTTATACACTGACAGACCTGTCCCCACCAGTACTGTACACCAATGTTATACAGTGACAGAGCTGTCCCCACCACAACTGTACCCCAGTGTTATACACTGACAGACCTGTCCATCAGTACTGTTCACCAGTGTTAGACTGTGACAGAACTGTCCCACACCATTAATGTACCCCAGTGTTGTACAGTGCCAGTCCTTTCCCCACCAGTACTGTACCCCAGTGTTATACACTGACAGACCTGTCCATCAGTACTGTTCACCAGTGTTAGACTGTGACAGAACTGTCCCACACCAGTAATGTACCCCAGTGTTGTACAGTGCCAGTCCTTTCCCCACCAGTACTGTACCCCAGTGTTATACACTGACAGACCTGTCCCCACCAGTACTGCACCCCAGTGTTATACACTGACAGACCTGTCCCAACCAGTACTGTACTCCAGTGTTATACACTGACAGACCTGTCCCAACCAGTACTGTATCACAGTATTATTTAGTGACAAACCTGTCCCCACCAGTACTGTACCCCAGCGTTATTCAGTGGCAGACCTGTCCCCACCAGTACTGTACCCCAGTGTTATACCGTGACAGACCTGTCCACACCAGTACTGTACCCCAGTGTTATACACAGACAGACCTGTCCCCACCAGTACTGCACCCCAGTGTTATACAGTGACTGACCTGCCCCCACCCTTACTGTACCCCAGTGTTATACAGTGACAGACCTGTCCCCACCAGTACTGTACCCCAGTGTTATACAGTGACAGACCTGTCCCCACCAGTACTGTACCCCAGTGT
>NW_025209071.1:0-6198 GCF_004010195.1 Chiloscyllium plagiosum | reverse complement strand
CCAGTCTCCCCAATGTAGAGGAGACCGCATCGGGAGCAACGGATACAATAGATGATATTAGTGGATGTGCAGGTAAAGCTTTGATGGATGTGGAAGTCCTCTAGCTTATCTCTCCACGCTTCAGGCTCTCTGCCTTTATTCCTGATGAAGGGCTTTTGCCCGAAACGTCGATTTTGCCTGTCCTCGGATGCTGCCTGAATTGCTGTGACAGAACTGTCCCACACCAGTACTGTACCCCCGTGTTCTACAGGGACAGACATGTGCCCATCAGTAATGTACACCAGTGTTATACAGTGACAGACTTGTCCCCACCAGTGCTGGACCACGATGACTTACAGTGACAACCTGTCCCCACCATCACTGCGCCCCAGTGTGACATAGTGACAGGCCTGGCCCCACCAGTGCTGTACCACAGTGTTATACAGGGACAGACCTGTCCCCACCAGTACAGTATCCCAGTGTTATACAGTGACAGATCTGTCCCCACCAGTTCGGTACCACAGTGTTATACAGTGACAGACCTGTCCCCACCAGTACTGTACCCAGTGTTATACACTGATAGACCTGTCCCAACCAGTACTGTACCCCAGTGTGACATAGTGACAGGCCTGGCCCCACCAGTACTGTATCCCAGTGTTATACAGTGACAGACCTGTCCCCACCAGTACTGCACCCCAGTGTTATACACTGATAGACCTGTCCCAACCAGTACTGCACCCCAGTGTTATACACTGACAGACCTGTCCCAACCAGTACTGTATCACAGTATTATTTAGTGACAAACCTGTCCCCACCAGTGCTGTACCACGGTGACTTACAATGACAGATCTGTTCCCACCAGTACTGTACCCCAGTGTTATTCAGTGGCAGACCAGTCTCCACCAGTACTGTACCACAGTGTTATACAGTGACAGACCTTTCCTCACCAGTAATGTACCCCAGCATTATTCAGTGGCAGACCTGTCCCCACCAGTACTGTACCCCAGTGTTATACAGTGACAGACCTGTCCCCACCAGTACTGTACCCCAGTGTTATCCTGTCCCCACCAGTACTGTACCACAGTGTTACACAGTGACAGACCTGTCCCCACCAGTACTGTACCGCAGTGTTATACAGGGACAAACCTGTCCCCACCAGTACTGTACCGCAGTGTTATATGGGGACAATGACAAGCTTGAAAAATAGCTCGTTTTTATCTTCATTTGTTGGATGATTCGAATCTCTGTGTGTCCATAAAATTTAGTAACAATAGATTGAGTCCTTTCATCCGGATCATTGATATAAATTGCAACCCATAACGGTCCCTGCACTGATCGCTGAGAATACTCCTTGATCTTTGCCAAGCTGTCAATTACGCATTTGTACCAGCTTTCTGTTTCCTGTTTGCCTGCCAATCCCCTATCCAAGCCAATACATATCTGATCAGCGTGACGGTGGGTTGGTGACCTTAGTTGGCTGGCAGCTTGGTTTGCGATACAGATTCATGCGAATAGTGTGGGTTTAATTCTCACACCAGTTGAGGTGACCAACTTTTCAACCTCTACCCTCACCCGTGGCCTGGTGACCCTCAGGTTAAGCCCCCCACCAGTTACCCTTTTCCAATGAGGAAGCAGCTCTGTGGTCCTATGGGATGATAGTGACTTTCCCCTACTCCACAGATCCTTTCAGGAAATCTCCGGACAACACACCCACTGTTCTCCCTTTATCCCGAGCATGTTTCCCTTTCACAAACCCCTGTTGACTCTGCCCGATTATCTTGAACTTTTCAAAGTGCCCTGTCTTTAATAATAATTTTTAACATTTTCATAACGACTGACGTTAAACTAATTAATCTGTAGCTTCCAGCTTTCTCTGTCTGATTCTCTTTTTCAGAATAAAGCAATTGTATTTGTTATTATTCAATCGAAAACAACCTTCCCAAATCAGAGGAATTTTGGAAAATTAAAACTAGTGCATCAACTAACTCATGAGTCACTTTTTTTCAGATCCCAAGACAAAGATCGTTAGGACTCAAGCACCCATCGGTTCTCATTACCTTTCATTTGTCCCGGTGACTATTCATTTTCTCCCAAAGTATTATTTCTAGAAGGTTCTCCATCACCAAAGTGAAACAGACAGTGGGAGGGATGGTTATATTTAAATCATCTTTTTGTACAACATTTGCATCTTCCTGTTTCCCGGCACCTCCCGAGTCCAGGGGAGACGGCGCGATTATGGCCAATGGCTCGGCAATAGCTAGTCCCACATCCTTTGTGCCTTTGATCCCATCTCATCGATCCCTGGACCTTGTCAATGGTAAGTATCAACAATCTACCCAAAACCCGTTCCTTATTAACTTTCAAACTGTCTCGCGACAGTTTCCCTCCTCTGTCACCATGACCTGAGTGGCATCCTCCTCTTCTGGAAAGACAAAGTATTGGTTAAACACGTCAGTCCTGCCCCTGATCCCCCTCCTTGCCTCAATGTAATTCCGCTTTCCAGACTCTAATCACCGCCATTCTGCTCTGGAGAACCGACTGTGTGCTTCCCCCGAAAATTCATTGCATCAATTTACATGGAAACAAATTAGCACAACCCCTACTCCTGATCACGGAGAGAGACGGGAAATCAGCCAGGAATCCTGCTCCTGATCACGGAGAGAGACGGGAAATCAGCCAGGAATCCTGCTCCTGATTACTGAGGGAGAGGGGAGATCAGGCAGGAATTCTGCTCCTGATCACTGGGAGAGGGGGAAATCAGGCAGGAATTCTGCTCCTGAGTATTGAGAGAGATGGGAAATCAGGCAGGAAACCTGCTCCTGATCACTGAGGGAGAGGGGAAATCAGGCAGGAATCCTGCTCCTGATCACTGAGGGAGTGGGGAAATCAGGCAGGAATCCTGCTCCTGATCACTGAGAGAGAGGAAATCAGGCAGGAATCCTGCTCCTGAACACTGAGAGAGAGGAAAACAGGCAGGAATCCTGCTCCTGATCACTGAGAGGAAATCAGGCAGGAATTCTGCTCCTGATCACTGGGAAAGGGGGAAATCAGGCAGGAATCTTGCTCCTGATCACTGAGGGAGAGGGGAGGTCAGGCAGGAATCCTGCTCCTGATCACTGAGAGAGAGGAAAACAGGCAGGAATCCTGCTTCTGATCACTGAGAGAGAGGGGAGATCAGGCAGGAATCCTGCTCCTGATCACGGAGAGAGAGGGGAGATCAGGCAGGAATCCTGCTCCTGATCACTGAGAGAGAGGAAATCAGGCAGGAATCCTGCTCCTGATCACTGAGAGAGGGGAAATCAGACAGGAATCCTGCTCCTGATCACTGAGAGAGAGGAAATCAGGCAGGAATCCTGCTCCTGATCAGTGTGAGAGGGGGAAATCAGGCAGGAATCCTGCTCCTGATCACTGAGAGAGAGGAAATCAGGCAGGAATCCTGCTCCTGATCACTGAGAGAGGGGTGAAATCAGGCAGGAATCCTGCTTCTGATCACTGAGGGAAAGGGGAGATCAGGTAGGAATCCTGCTCCTGATCACTGAGAGAGAGGGGAAATCAGGCAGGAATCCTGCTCCTGATCACTGAGAGAAAGGGGAAATCAGGCAGGAATCCTGCTCCTGATCACTGAGAGAGAGGAAATCAGGCAGGAATCCTGCTCCTGATCACTGAGAGAGAGGGGAAATCAGGCAGGAATCCTTCTCCTGATCACTGAGAGAGAGGAAATCAGGCAGGAATCCTGCTCCTGATCACTGAGAGAGAGGAAAAATCAGGCAGGAATCTTGCTCCTGATCACTGAGGGAGAGGGGAGATCAGGCAGGAATCCTGCTCCTGATCACTGTGAGAGAGGGGAGCTCAGGCAGGAATCCTGCTCCTGATCACTGAGAGAGAGGAAATCAGGCAGGAATCTTGCTCCTGATCACTGAGAGAGAGAGGAAATCAGGCAGGAATCCTGCTCCTGATCACTGAGAGAGAGGAAATCAGGCAGGAATCCTGCTCCTGATCACTGAGAGAGGGGGGAGATCAGGCAGGAATCCTGCCCCTGATCACTGAGAGAGGGGAGAAATCAGGCAGGAATCTTGCTCCTGATCACTGAGAAAGAGGGGAGCTCAGGCAGGAATCCTGCCCCTGATCACTGTCCAGTAACCCGATGCGAGAGAAGGTGTGAGTTTTGGGGGATATTTCCCTCTTGTCATGTAATGTCCTGCATTTCTTTAGCCGTCTATTCAGTTCTGAAGAAGTAAATATCAGATATAAAACACTAACTGTGTTTCTCTCTCCACAGACACTGCCAGACCTACTGAGTGTCTCCACCACTTTCTGCTTTAATCTCAAGGAAACAGGTGCTGAAGGATGTGGCCACTGAGATCGTGGATACATTGGTGATTATCTTTCAAAGGTCTAGAGGTTCTGGAAAGGTTCCTGCAGATTGGAGGGTGACAAATATAACCTTCTGACCTACGAGTGGAGAACACACAGCATCCGGGAAAATACTGGAATCGATTCTGTTGGATGTAATAACTGGAAATTTCAAAACAAATAGGAAACTGGGCAGGGTCAGTGAGGATTTCGCAAAGAGTAATCATGTTTAACAATACTGTCAGAGTTCCTCCTGTTGAAGAAATCCCATTTCCAAAAGACCAGAAGAAAGAGGGGGAGAGTTGGCCTTCAGCCCATCGAATCTGCTGCACCAATGCATGAGATCATTACTGATCTGAACATCCTCAATCCCACTTTCCTGCCTATCCCACTTAACCCTCCGCCCCCTTCCTGATTAAAAATCTGTCTCTGTAAGCCTTGAATATCCTGAATGACCCAGCCCCGATAGCCCTCTGTGGGAAAGAATTCCACAAATTCACTCCCCTCAGAGAGAAGGAATCCCTCCTCATCCCTGTCTTCAGTGGGTGACCCCTTACTCTGAGATGATGCCCCACCATTGACCCAATCCCATTCCCTAGCACATTCACCATATCATTCCTCAATCCAATCCCAAAACCACTCCCATATTCCAATCCAATTCCCCTAGTTCAATCACACTCATCCCTTTCCACATCCCAATCCCATCTGATTCCCTTATCCAGTCCCTTATCCCCAATGGAGGGGAACCCTTCCTGAAGAAGGGCTTATGCCCGAAACGTCGATTCTCCTGCTCCTTTGATGCTGCCTGACCTGCTGTGCTTTTCCAGCAACACATTTTTCAGCTCTTATCCCCAATCCCAAACACATTCCCATATCCCAGTCAAAGTCATAGAGTCATAGAGATGTACAGCATGGAAACAGACCCTTGGGTCCAACCCGTCCATGCCGACCAGATATCCCAACCCGATCTAGTCCCACCTGCCAGCACCCGGCCCCCACCCCTCCAAACCCTTCCAATCCCTATCCCAATGCTGATGCCGTTTCGATGCTGTAATTGTCCCAGCCCCCTCCCACCTGCCCATGGCCTTACCTGACAGTTTTCTTCCCTTGGTTTTTCACACTTGCTGCTTTATACGGGACGATCCTGGGTTCAAACTCCTGCCGCTTGGACTCACTCTCTCCCCCAGGAGCAGCTGCCACGGAGCTGGGCTTCCTGCCCCGGATCCCGGCTCTTTCCCGAGGCTGGAAACAAGGTTCATCACCCCAGCCACTGCTCAATAGACTCAGTGTGAATCCCAGAGAGACCCCGATTACTACTGGACCAACTGGCCGCACTAGGGCCAGGATCATGGAGAGCCGCATCCTGACCAGGAATCACTAGGAATCGTGGGAACTACTGGGAATCGTGGGAATCACTGGGAATTGCAGGAATCACTGTGAAACAGAATGACTGGGAATGTCTGGGATAATGGAATCACCAGGAATCACTGGGAACTGGAATCCCTGGGAATCAGCAGGCATAGGGAATGACCAGGAATAACTGAGGATCACCTTGAACAGTCTGGAATAATCAGGAATAATTGGGAATTACCAAAAACAATCAGGAAAACCAGGAATCACTGGAAACTGGGAATCTTCGGGAATAGGGAGTCACTCGGAATCACAGGGAATGTGGGATCACCAGGACTGGCTGGGCACATTCGGGGATCAGTGGGAATCCCCTGGATCCGATCGCGGAATCTCGATCCCTTTAATGTGCCGCTTGCTCCTTTGTTACAAACAGCACAGGCGAAGGGATCCCACTCCCCTCTCTGCCCCACACTCCCCCCCTCTATCCCACACTCCCCCCCTCTATCCCACACTCCC